>NC_088242.1:28773954-29038954 GCF_036934945.1 Oncorhynchus masou masou
ACGTCTGGCAACATTGTTTTTATTTTTTTTATCAAATGTTAATAGTATAAATTTCAAAAATCGTTTAGTTTTGCAACTTTGTTTTTCATTTTTTTTGCAACTCGTAAAATAAATTAATTTAGTTCCTACTGTACATTAATTTCCTCTCTTCCTTTCAATTTAATGCAAGGAAAAGAGTAACAACATTCAGATAACCTAAGCAAAATTTGCTAACTATCCAGGTCAGTGTTTCTATTTTAAAAGTAACTCAAAACTTTTACTCACTTTTTAAATTAGCTACTTTTTACTTTTACTTGAGTAGTTATTTGACACCAGTAAATGTAATAAAAAATAGTATTAAAGTAACAGTACTTCTACTTGAGTAGGATATTTCAGTACTCTTTCCACCCCTGCTGAGGATGAACTGCGCTGAAGATTTTAAACTGCGATTGCAACGATTTAGGATCCACAACAAATTTATGCGACGTCTTGCTCCGACGAAGACGTTGTTGGTCGCATAATGTGAGTGGTTGAAAGACGTGTGATTATGGGTCTTGCGCTCAACCCAATTTACATTTTAGGCCTGAATTGGCAAACATTTTTGGTTGTATCTTGTGTAGTGTGGGGGATGCTACGATTCGACTTTTGCAACTTGTCGGCTACATTGCATTGCTTCAGCCACAGAGAAGAAAGCCACGGGCGCCACAACACATTTCAAAATCGCTGGGCGGGGGGGTCTAAACAGGTCACAATGTGAGCAAACTCGTGTAGTGTGAGCACATGGGTCGCAGACTTCAGGATGACAAGATCATGCAGACTATTCGCATAATGTGAGTGCTGCCCAGATTTTTGTCGTCTGATTTTTGCATAGCTTAATTCGGATCATTTTGATCGCCTAAGTGGCGGTGTCTATTTCTGATCATTCAGTTCACCTACACTACCGGTCAAAAGTTTAAGAACCTACTCATTCAAGGGTTTTTCTTTATTTATACTATTTTCTATGTTGTAGAATAATAGTGAAGACGTCAAAACTATGAAATAACACAAAAAAGTGTTAAGCAAATCAAAACTATTTTATATTTGAGATTCTTCAAATAGCCACCCTTTGCCTTGATGACAGCTTTGCATACTCTTGGCATTCTCTCAACCAGCTTCACCTGGACTGCTTTTCCAACAGTCTTGAAGGAGTTCCCACATATGCTGAGCACTTGTTGGCTGCTTTTCCTTCACTCTGCGGTCCGACTCATCCCAAACCATCTCAATTTGGTTCAGGTCGGGGGATTTTGGGAGCCAGGTTAACACTCCATCATTCTCCTTCTTGGTAAAATAACCCGTTGATAACCAAATGATAGTCCCACTAAGCCCAAACCAGACGGGATGGCGTATCGATGAGATGACCTGTATGCCTGACTGTTCCTCCTGCGTTCGTAAATGATAGCTGGCTACACCGATGCCCTGAAGATCGAGGTGATGACAAAGGAGTTGTGTAAAGCCAAAGCAGGAACAGACTGGTATTCCAAGCTACCTCACGTCATTGCTCCACTCGAATGATTCAGCTGTTACGAAGACAAATGCGTGACTCAGTGGTTTTTCTACCTCAATTATAACCATGAACTATATTCTAATTTATGAAAAAAAGTTTCTAAAATGTAAAAATGCTCTCTTGAAATGAGTGGAGAAGTCTGCACCACCACTGATTGATGGAACTGTTACAGGGTCTACCTAACAATCTAACAATTGTCTAAATTTAGATCTGATTCCGTATTGCTGTTCTCCCCCCTGTCGGTCTATGTGGCCCGGGACCCAGTTATTACATCAGTTTTAGCTGTTTTGAGTGAGTGCGCTCAAGGCCTGGGCTGAGAACACAATGTCATCCAACCGTAACAGAAACTGTTGGTATGTTGAACCTGACCCAGCATGGGGTGTAATGACAAAACAAGCACGATTATTCACTTCCAGATATATTATACTCTACCCAGTGCAAACTGAAAACATGCTCATATTAGTGCCTGTCTCTTCACACATGGTGGTATGGAAGGCCTGAGAGCCCAGAGATCTGGGTTGCCTCAAAGCCCCATTTAAAGTCCTAAAATCTTTATTAACAAATGATTATATACATTCCTATCACTCTGGACGAAAATCATTTTTTTGTGTACTGGTAGTATAGGTTGATTTCAGTAAAAAGATGAAAGCGTAAAATAATGGCATCTACTGACAAACTCCTTTACAAAGTCTTTTGTTTGCTAAATTGTCCATGGGGAATTGTCACGTTCTGACCTTAGTTCTTTTGTTATGTCTTTGTTTTAGTATGGTCAGGGCGTGAGTTGGGTGGGTAGTATATGTTCTTTTTTCTATGTTGTAGTTTTGCCTTTGGCCTGGTATGGTTCTCAATCAGAGGCAGGTGTCGTTCGTTGTCTCTGATTGAGAATCATACTTAGGTAGCCTTTTCCCACCTGTGTGGTGTATTTTGCTTCACCGTTCAGGACTGTTCATTTTGTCGTTTTATTGTTTTTGTTCAGTGTTCAGTATTCTTATTAAAACAATATGGACACTTACCACGCTGCGCATTGGTCCTCCTCTCCTTCTCACGACGAATATCACAACAGGAATCAAATTGTCAAACGTTTGAAAGTACCGTACTTCAGAAAACATTTTCATCTAAACACATAGTTACATTTATCTGTAATCTGATATACTTGATTAAATAAGGCTTTCAACAACCAGCAATGATGGCCAAATGTCTGTTTTCTCCAAGCCTGGATGCTTAGGTGAAAGCCCTTAGATGTGCATTGATCAGACATGTCTTGGTGGGCTACAAGTAGGTAAGCTGAACTATAGACGATTTGAGGAAAGGGAAAAGAGGTATTGCAAAGAATGCTATTCAATATATTATTAGAACCATTCAGAGGGACTCTGTGGGTTTGGAACCCTGTAAGTATCACTTTCCTCCAACTGTGACTGGACCACACTGCCTCCCACAGACTACAGGCCCAGTAACTACATACAGATGCTAGGATGTTGCTTCACTGAGTGGTGATACCTATCAGAGGGCTAAGACTATTCTAGAAATATTGGCACAAACAGTTTAGAAGATGCCGGAGAAGTCCCGTTCATTCCATATCAGCATGATAGACATCAAAGAATTTGAAGGGGGACGGGCTAAATGATCTGTCCTGTTTGGTGCAGTCTTGTTTTCTGTGTCTGTCTCCCATTGAAATGCAATTGAACTTGTTCCCCCCTTAAGGAACAAGGCAATGGATCCAAAATGCTGCCATGATAGTCGTTACTGAAGCTATATTAGGCCTGTATTGGATTACCCCAGTTAGAAACCACCTGACTCCCCCACAATGTGCATGTTTATAATGTGATGAAGGCACATAACAACTATCTTATGTCAGGGAGTAATGCATTCAAACTGTTCAATAGCAAATCCCTTTCAGGCACACTGGATTTATGACTTGGTCGCACAGGCGGTTTATTTAATATATCAAAAGCGTGTATCAATGGTTTGGAAAGTGTTCACACGCCAAGCCACGAAATTAGATTTATGAACTTCATAATCAACATCCTTTCAACATCTCTAGTTGTTTAACATGTACGCCGTTTGTTCTGCTACACGTTACTGTTGTTTCCCCACCCCCCACAGTGCGTCAGTGCGGTGATTACCAGATTTCACACTGCAAATCGCATGTGGGAATACAACGTTAACATTTTTGCTGACATCATATTTATATTGAACATATTTTTGTTCTATAATGTGTGTATGTTAGCTTTATTAAGGTGCATTGGTTTGGGAGGCTGAAAACAGATGGTTTCAGAGCAAAAGGGAATCATTTGAGAAATGTTGAACGGTACATTTTATAACAAACAGTTTTTCATAACTTTTAAACTTTTGCCGCAACTAACTTTGAAAGCCTTGATAGAGTGAGTCTAAGGCCATAACTTAACAGGCGTGTGTATACATGTATTTAAAGGCTTATGACAAACAGTGACAAATAAAATTGACATTTTTCTCTCTGCTTTCTCCCGGGTGTCTAAACATCATGTAGTCAGTGACTTTAATATGTCAGAGGAGTATGAACCATATCCTTTCCTAGCCAACATAAACACACCACTGTTGTTTCTAAATCTACTGGGACATCTCCACACAGTCAAGCTAGGTTGCACAGCTTACAGAAGAATCCATTTATGATTTGTCTTCAGTCCGCTACAAAGGTCTTCACTTCAGTAGTTTCATAGCTGTTGGACCATGGAAACAATGCAGCAGGAATAATGGATGTCTCTCCAACACGATCCAGGGTTATAGGAGTTGTAACATAGCTAAGGCTTTTGACATTTGACATTGTGCTTGTTGGTGGAGTACGCATATAGAAGTTTACATTTTTTAAATTCACATTTTTCATACTTCTTTGAATAACATGTCTATTTTCTCAGACTTTTATGATATAATTTTACGATTAAGAGGAATACAATGTATTAGTCATACTAACAAGACATTAATATTAGACTAAAATGTATTCTCGGTCACTTAACATGTTTAAATGATATAACATAACTCTTATCGAGCTATTTCTTCTCCATTTTAGATCATACAGACTTTATGACTGACTAAATATGTTTGATTGAGGGACTATTTGAGTCGATAGCCATAATGCGCATATACAGTACCTGCTGTATTGGTACTTAAAGGCCCAGTGTGGTCAAAATTTTGTGTCATATTTGTACAACAGCTTATAAAACTAACATTGTAAAAGTGTGAACAAATGTGATCAGTGTTCTTTCCTGATAGTTGCCGGTTGAAAATACAATTGACACAGGAACTTCTAATCAGCAGGTTTTGCATAGGTGGAGTTATGGCCTGCCTCGTGACATCACCAGGCGATATGTTAATAGACCAATAACAAAGAGCGTTCCAAACCTCTTTGCCAATAACCGCTAGTCTTCAGGTTACATATCCCTCCCATTAGGCCCCTCTAATCAAGTCCCTCACTCTGGGTGCTCCCAGACAGTCCTACAATGGTTCCTCCTTTAAAAGTTGCGAGCTTGCACTGCGGGACTTAGAGGTACCAAGCGTCACGGCTTCATTGCTCCAGACCACCACAAGGGGGAGTTAGAGCACTCATTATGCATTTGGGTCCCATGGTTTTTATATGACCAATCATATCGAGTGGTTCCAATGACGAATTTTAACGCGAGCCACCCTTGCCTTGTGGAGTTCTTCAACAAAGATGGCTGACAAAACATTACGGTGGAACCAGATGTATGTTGTTATAACGTCATAACGAGTCAAGCAAAAAATGTACAATTGAGAGGAATATGTTTGTTAATGTAGAGACAAAAGTTTGTGTATATTTTTTGGTCATAAAGTTAATTTACAAAAATCGCTATTTAGCAAGTTATCTGACTAGCTTACATTAGCCAGCTAGCTAGTGTCAGGAGAATGAATTTGTAATTTGTGTTGTTTAATGTTTTAGGGACTCCTGAGAAAACCAACAAATGAGGCTGTCGTCTTGGGAAACAGTGGATGTAAAGAATTTTCTTTAAAAGTTATGTCATACTGCGTCACACCCTGCGTGCTGCTGCAGCATTCTGTGGCACGTCATTTAATTCTCAACCATTTCATCTGTTACTGCAAATTATTGCTAGTTGGACCACCAGAGGGCATCTTTGAGAAGCATTTGATAGTATTCTGTATTGGCCTTACCAGAGAATTTAAAACGTTTTTTGTAATAACATAGTATATGGGATTGATTTTAAAATTCTTTCTTGGGAATTTTTTGTTTCTTTTTGACAATTTTAATAGTATCCTTAAGATTCTATTGATGCCCCAATGAATCAATCTAAGCAACATAAAAATAAAAAAAATATCAAAAGCTAGAGATTTCTGTGAATCCACCGCATCCGCGTATGTCGGCCTTCAACGTCAGCGGTAGAAGGTGGAACGAGCTTCAACCATGTTTGTCAAACCACAAAGACGTCTGTAGCGTCCGAATGGTTTGGCCTACAAACTATTTTGACCACTCAATGTAAAGATGAGACTCTCACGAACATGATGGTGTTCTCTTCAGACGAGCCCCATGCAACTTGTCTGAAGTTGGTGCCGCTGATGTGCCAACTTCTGTCTGTAGTGTCCTGAACAGTTTGGGCTACAAACTTATATCAAATCAAATCAAATTTTAACTGTCACATGTTTTGTAAACAACAGGTGTAGACTAACAGTGAAACGGGCATTTCCTAACAATGCAGAATACAATAAAAAATGTAATAATAATAATATATCTTTTTAAATTGTAACATGAAGAATAAATACATAATGAGCAATGATAGCTTGGCTATATACACATGGTATCAGTACCTAGTCGTTGTGCAAGGGTACAAGGAAATTGAGGTAGATATGTACATATAGGCACTGTAGGGGTAAAGTGACGAGGCAACATGATAGCTCATAGACAGTAGCAGCAGTGTATGTGATGAGTGTGGAAATGTGTGTGTGTGTGGCAAATGTGTGCCTGTGTGTACATGTTATGTGAGTGAGTGTGTGTACAGTATGTGTTGAAATGTTAGTGTAAGTATGTGTGAGTGTGTGGGTGGCTGGAGTCTCTGACCATTTTTAGAGCCTTCCTCTGACACCCTCTGGTATGGAGGTCCTGGATGGCAAGGAGTTCAACCCCAGTGATGTACTGGGCTGTACACACTACCCTCTGTAGCGCCTTGCGGATGCTGAGCAGTTGCCATACCAAGCGGTGATGCAGCCAGTCAAGATGCTCTCAATGGTGCAGCTGTAGAACTTTTTGAGGATCTGAGGACCCATGCCAACTCTTTTCACCCTCCTCAGGGGGAAGAGGCATTGTTGTGCCCTCTTCACGTGTTGGTGTGTTTGGACCACGATAGGTCCTTAGCGATGTGGATACTTGAAGCTCTCGAACCACTCAACTACAGCCCCGTCGATGTGAATGGTGGCCCTCCATTTCCTGTGGTCCATAAGCTCCTTTGTATTGCCCATGTTAAGGGAGAGGTTGTTGTCCTGGCCTTCTCCCTATAGGCTGTCTCATCATTGTTGGTGATCAGGCCCACCATCGTCATGTCATCGACAACTTGATGATTGTGTTGGAGTAGTGGGCTGCCACAAGTCGTGGGTGAACAGGGAGTACGGGAGGGGACAAAGCACGCATCCCCAAGGACCCCCGTGTTGAGGGTCAGCATAGCGGTTGTGATGTTGCCCACCCTCACCACCTGGGGGTAGCCCGTCAGGAAGTCCAGGATTCAGTTGCTTAGGGAGGTGTTCAGTCCCAGCGACCTTAGCGTAGTGATGAGCTTGGAGGGCACTATGGTGTTGAATGCTGAGCTGCAGTCAATGAACAGCATTCTCAGGTAGGTAGTGTGGAGTGCAATAAAGGTGGTGTCATCTGTGGATCTGTTTGGGTGGTATGCAAATTGGAGTGGGTCCAGGGTTTCTGCGATCATGGTGTTGATATGAGCCATGACCAGCCTTTTTGTAGAATTTCATTGCTAAAGAAGTGAGTGCTTCGGCATGGTAGTCATTTGGACAGGCTACCTTGGCATTTTTGAGCACAGGGACAATGGTGGTCTGCTTGAAACATGTAGGTATTACAGACTGGGTCAGTGAGAGTTTGTAAAGTGAAGCCACTTGCCAGCTGGTCACCGCATGCTCTGAGTACGCGTCCTGGTAATTCGTCTGGCCCTACTTCCTTGTGAATGTTAACATGTTTAAAGGTCTTACTGTACATTATGAACTGAGAGCGTGATCACACAGTTGTCCGGAACAGCTGGTGCTCTCACGCATGGTTCAGTGTTGCTTGCCTTGAAGCGAGTAAAAAAGGCATTTAGCATCATTGGGTAGCTCTCAGCTGGGTTTCCCTTTGTAATCCGTGATAGTTTGCAAGCCATGCTACATCCGTCGAATGTCAGAACCGGTGTAGTAGGATTCAATCTTAGTCCTGTATTGACACTTTGCCTGTTTGATGGTTTGTCGGAGGGCGTAAGGGGATTTCTTATAAGCATCCAGATTACTGTCCCGCTCCTTGAAAGCGGCAGCTCTAGCCTTTAGCTCAGTGCAGATGGCTTCTGGTTGGGATATGTATGCACTGTCACTGTGGGCACGTCGTCAGCATTGCACTTATTAATTAAGCCGGTGACTGATTTGGTAAACTCCATAACGCCATCGGATGAATCCCGAAACATATTCCAGTCTGTGCTACTGAAACAGTCCTGTATTTTAGCATCCACTTCATCAGACAACTTCAGTATTGACCGCGTCACTGGTACTTCCTATTTGAATTTTTGCTTGTAAGCACAAATGATGAGGACAGTAAGGGCCAGATTTGCCAAATGGAGGGCAAAGAAGAGCTTTATATGTGTCTCTGTGTGTGGAGTAAAAGTGATCTAGAATTTTTTTCCCTCTAGTTGCTCAGGTGACATGCTGGTAAAAATAAGGCAAAATGGATTTCAGTTTTAGAGCATTAAAATCACCTGCCACTAGGAGTGCTTCCTTTGGATGAGTATTCTCATGTTTGCTTATGGCCCTATACAGCTCGTTGAGTGTAGTCTTAGTACGGTCAACATTTTGTGATGGTAAATACAGTAGACAGCAATATAGATGAAAACTCTCATGGTCCGGGCCTGGTCCGAAGTGAGTAGTATGTCCTGTGGCGAAAACTCATTGAAGTCTTCTACGTCAATCAAATGAATTGGGACTTTAAACATAACAGACATGTTTGAATCTAACATGTTTTCCAGAGAGAGAGAGAGAGAGAAAGAAAGAGAGAGATAAGGAGAGAGAGAGAGAGAGATATAGAGAGATATAGAGAGAGAGATGGAGATGAGGGAGAGGGAGATGGAGAGAGAGGGAGAGGGAGATGGAGAGAGATCGAGATAGAGAGAGAAGGGGTGAAGGAAATGATCCATCACCCGAGATAAACTGTAAACAGCCTAATGACACGTGGCAATATAAAATGGAAAATTCAAATAAACACCAGTGGGCCTGTTTGGAGGCTGCCCTGGTACAATAGCCCAAACAATTGGGCATTTGAGTAATCATTACCAACCATAACTCAGAGCAGTGGCCATGTTAAATAAACAGTACACTTCTGGAAGGCATATACAACTAGGCCCACATTTACTTTAGGCGGATTACAGGAATCTGTGTGGTATGGGACACTGGACAGCCCTGGGGTCCTTGGCATCCCTGAAATGTCATATCAGTATCTTATAAGTTTTAACCAAAGGAAGACCCACTACCATTACAAATTAGGCAAGAAAAACTTACGGCTAGTTGAAGACCGTCTCCTGCATGCTAACCTGGTCCAGCTCTGTACGTGCTTTAGCCAACTCTGACTATCATTATAGTGTATGAATACACATACTGTATTGCATACACAATTTATACACACAAAAGTGGACACACACACCACGTTTGCATAGCACAGCACTCGCACTTCCCATACGAACACGGCTGTATAAGTATAAGTCTGTTTCACCTTAAATCTGGACCTTGTTGTAGGCTAACTCGTGAGATGGTAAAAAGAGAGAACGGACCTCTCCCTCCCCCTTTCTCTCTCCTTTCTCTCCCTCTACCCCTCCCTTGCCTTTGCCTCCGCCTTTCAAGTCTGAAAGACTTTGTTATAGATCCAGAATTGATTTATAAAAGCGTAAACTGGTGTGTGTCCAGGAACATTCTCCACGCTGACCTCATGGGTGAATTCCTGAGCTCTAATTGACTCCTAATTGGGGCCTGATTACATGGCCATTAGACCGAGTTCAGCAGAAACAACATGGCCGACCCTTCGGCGGGCTTAACTCTAGCTCTCACTGCTGCCAATTACCTTTATACAGCCCAGGTAAGGTGTCATTGTGGGGCTAAAGCCCGCTGCTATCTCTAATGGTCAGTGGAGAGGAGGAATAATGGCACGTACCGTACTGGAGTATGGATGGAGAACATGTTGAAAGGTGTTGGTCGCTTTTAGAGGACTCCAATAATATCTCAGTTTGATGTTGGCCATGTGTTGCTGTTGGGCGAGTTTTGTGTAATGTAGTGTTTTTGTGACTGGCTGAAATTGAAAAATTGGAAAGTCATACATTGAATTTAAGACTTTATTCACTTTTTAGTCAACTCATTACCTCAACTATGTGTTTCAGTCTTCAGTAGCTGAACAACATGACAGATTTTTGAAAGGTGTTCTGTAGTCCATGGCCCTGGTGGTCAAACGAACTCGAACCCTCCCTAACTGGTTCCACTTTCATACTTCACAACATTTGAAATGAAAGCCATCACGGCCATCAGTGATTTTTCCCTAGGTTTGAGTTGTCAGCCACATGTCCATTCAAACAGCAGGTCAAAGCCAAGTCGTTGTCTGAAGATCATAGGCCTGTCTATTTAACAGCAGGGTCTAACACGCATAACAACTGGACTGGCCTCTATGAAGTTTCTGTGTACAACGTGTGAAAAAAGTTTCATATTGATGTTATTCTGCAGGTCCCCGGGCGGCCATTACTAACCCAATATTCTGTTGCAGAGTGAGAGAGCCTCCAGTCTGTTGCTCTTGGCCACTTACCAAAACATGAAAGCATGAAAATGATCCATCCAGTCATGGAGCCCCACAGCACCATCAGTGTTCCCTACTTACACAGACGTGTGTGTGTGTGTGTGTGTGTGTGTGTGTGTGTGTGTGTGTGTGTGTGTGTGTGTGTGTGTGTGTGTGTGTGTGTGTGTGTGTGTGTGGACATGGTTGAAACTAGCCCCCTCCCACACCCACCACCACCTCTACCATATTTCCCCAGAAAAGTGTAACAGGGCTATTTGCAGCTATTTGTAATGCCACATATTTGAATGACCACAAGGTCCAGCGTTTATAGCTGTGCGGAGAGCATAGATAAACAGTGTTGACTTCCTCTAGGCTTGTTATCAGCTTTCTCATACACTCACTGCCCTGCTCTGTAACCCCGCGGCTCTCAATGTGTCATATCCCACTGGAGCACTGGAGGATGGGGCCCAGAAATAGCCTGTGTGTGTGTGTGTGTGTGTGTGTGTGTGTGTGTGTGTGTGTGTGTGTGTGTGTGTGTGTGTGTGTGTGTGTGTGTGTGTGTGTGTGTGTGTGTGTGTGTGTGTGTGTGTGTGTGTGTGTGTGTGTGTGTGTGTGACAGCCATGGGAGAAGCCTTCGCACTGCTCTGATGACATGTTGACCTTAGCATTGTTGTCAATAAAACTACGTTGAAACCTTAACTTCCAAATGGTGTATCAAAGATGGCTGCCAATCCACCCACCAGGGAATTTAGGCTTGAATGGGAATGTGATGAGGAATTGAGATGGTATGTGAGGGGAATAAGGTTTGGGTTGAGGGCTGGGTTTAGGAGTGTAAGGGAACAAGGCTTGGATGAGAGCTGGGATGAAGAGTTGAAATCAAGCTTGAGTTGACCCTGCACTGTGGGGTCTGTGTGGTCTGTGGGTTTGTGTTGCATGTATGCTTCACAGAAACAGATGTTTGTGCTGATGGAGAGTGGCATGTCTTCAGCAATGCTAGACTTTGCGTCATGTTGCTCGATTACACAACTTTGCCAAGAATGGCTTGGAACTATACAAATGTGAATCACTATTTCGCTCACATATGTGTGCACGTTTTAGGTGTGCCGTGTACACGTCTCAATGCCAGTGTAGCACAGTCAGTGAATTGAAGGAAAATTGATTCTAGCAGAAAATAAATCAAATGGAGAGAGAGAGAGAGAGAGAGAGAGAGAGAGAGAGAGAGAGAGCTAAAGTTCTCAGTGAGTTATACTTTAACCCCCTCCTATGGTTACTCATAGTACTGATTGGGCAGGAAGCTGTCTCTGTGTGTACCACTTCTGTATACAGACAAACATGGAAGAAGGAAAAAAATCATGCCAGAAAACTGTTGTAATGAGTGTGTATGTTTGGTGATGTTGCTAACATTAAACATGACAGGCTTTTAGACAAATATTAAAGATGTAATTTACCTGTTGAGAAGCAGCAGACTGGGATGATTTATGTGAATATGGTCTCTACTGATTGATCTATTTAGAAACAAAAACCATTACACTATAAAAACACACTGTGGTTTCCTCAAAATGGTACCTGAATAAGGAAGCATGTCATGAGAAGGCTTGCCAGGTCACCTGATAAACAAACCTACATCCTTGGGGAAGGCCCTTTCCTGTTTCAGCATGACAATGCCCCCGTGCACAAAGCGAGCCAGGCCTCATCGCCCAACATCCGTGCCCTCACTAATACTCTTGTGGATGAATGGAAGCAAGTCCCTGCAGCAATGTTCCAACATCTAGTGGAAAGCATTCCAGAAGAGTGGAGGCTGTTATTGTCACGTTCTGACCATAGTTCTTTTGTGTTTTCTTTGTTTTAGTGTTGGTCAGGACGAGAGCTGAGTGGGCATTCTATGTTTTGGGTTTCTATGTTGGGCTTGTTGTTTGGCCTGATATGGTTCTCAATCAGAGGCAGGTGTTTGTCATTGCCTCTGATTGGGAACCATATTTAGGTAGCCTGTTTTGTGTTGGGTTTTGTGGGTGGTTGTCTTCTGTCTATGCACCAGATAGGACTGTTTCGGTTTTCACATTTGTTGTTTTGTAGTGTTCTCATTTATCGTCTATATTAAACATGTTGAACACGGAAGAAAACCGTTATACCAGCAAACGGGGGACTAACTTCATATTAATGGCCATGGCTTTGGAATGAGATGTTCAACGAGCAGGTCATGTAGTGTACAGTACAACTGTTTCCGCGGGGAACCAGGGCTGTCGCTCAACGCAAGCCATTTAGATCTATGGTGTTTATCTGGTGTTATTCCAGGCTGATTACATGTACACTAAACAGGGTCCAGAGTTTTCCTGGTCAGGCCATGCGATCAGGAAAACCTCAAGGACCTTTCACCCAAAAGTCACTGTGAAGTCTTCAGGGACTGCACACCGATGGCTGACAATGGTGTATTCATGAATATAACAATAAATACACTGGAGATTATACTACTGATGAAGAACAGTGATATGACACACACAAAGGTTACACAAATGATCGACAGCACAAGCTCATACACATCCAAGTGATTGTAATCAAACACTGTGCATAAAGGAAAACAACGTGCTTGTCATTTGGTAATTTAGTTTCTGTAGGTTTAATGAAAGATTGGTGTTACAGGATACTGTTATTATTGTTTTCTATACCGAATAAAAATATAAACACAACATGTAAAGTGTTGGTCAAATGTTTCATAAGGTGAAATAAAAGATCGTAGAAATGTTCCATTTGGACAAAAAGCTTATTTCTCAAAAATGCTTGGTACAAATTTGCGAGCATTTCTCCTTTGCCAAGATAATCCATCCACCTGACAGGTGTGGCCTATCAAGATGCTGATTAAACAGCATTATCATTACACAGGTGCACCTTGTGCTGAGGACAATAAAAGGCCCCTCTAAAATGTGCAGTTTTGTCACAACACAATGCCACAGATCTCTCAAGTTTTGAGGGAGCGTGCAAATGGCATGCTGACTGCAGGAAAGTCCACCAAAGCGGTTGCCAGATAATTTAATGTTAATTTCTCTACCATAAGCCACCTCCAACGTCGTTTTAGAGAATTTGGCAGTGCGTCCAACCAGCCTCACAACCGACTACCATGTGTATGGCATCATGTGGGTGAGTGATTTGCTGATATTTTGAATGTTTTGAACAGAGTGCCACATGGTGGAGGTGTGGTTATGGTATGGGCAGGCAGAAGCTACGGACAACGAACACAATTGCATTTTATTGACGGCAATTTGAATGCCCAAAAGCACTGTGACAAGATCCTGAGGCCCATTGTGAGGCCCGTTTATTTTTAAAGGTATCTGTGACCAACCAATGTATATCTGTATTCCCAGTTGTGAAATCCATAGATTAGGGTCTAATGATATTTTTTTAATTGACAGATTTTCCCATATAAACTGTAACTCTTTGAAATTGTTGCATCTTGCGTTTATATTTTTGTTCAGTATAGATTGTTGCACCTGCATGGGTGAGAACAATGAAGTGTGCATGAATGTTATACAATGTGTTAGAGCTGAAGACCACCCCTTAAAATACACAGGTGAGTTCATTATGAGTAGTATGAAATCCCCTGGGACATATGTGACATGTTTTAGTGACTTTTTTAGTTTTTAATGTTGCCAGAGCCCTCCAAAGATGGACGAAATTACAACCTCAACGGGGGCTGTGCCTCAGCCGACACATGCCGCTTGTCTGCGAAACTCCCCTTTGCTACTAACTACAGTCGTTGTAAAGGGAGTCTGTGTAACAAAGCCATGGGGATGAGTCTGAGTTCTCTCCCTCTTCTGCTGGGTCTCCTCCTCATCTCACTGGTCTAGTTAGTGGGAGGATTCATGGTAATCCCAACCGTTTAGAGTGATATGTGTCCACAAGATCAGGAAATGTTGGAGGTTAATTTGTTAGTAGAAATTAGGAAGGATGATGATTTCTATAATGATTTTAAAATAAAAAGTAAAAAGTAGGCCGTTTTAATATTTTATTTTTTGATGGTGCCCTTTATATCGGGATATGATTTTTGCAATATTTTATTCTATAAGTGCTCCTGGAAGACGAATAAAAACAATTTAACTTTAAACAGACACTGTGGTTTATTAATATTGGCGAGTGTGTACTGTGAGGGCTTGACTCAACAGGTGTGTATGTCTGGAGTATGGAGAAGACATTCTGGATACAGCTCAAATCTGAGTAAAACGCGTGTTAGTTGACCCTTGTGAAAATAATTTGACTGTGAATTATTTTTCTTTAAAGAAAGGGAAGAATAAAATTGATCAAATAAAAAAATACTCAGCAATCTAAACAAAATCCTAAAAACCTGAAGACAGGTTTTGAGAAATGTTTGCAAATATATTAAACTAGAAAACTGAAATACCTCATTTATATTTACATCCTGTTTCCATTGATCATCCTTGTGATGTTTCTAGAACTTGTGGTAACCTGTGGTAAATTAAATTGATTGGACATGATTTGGAAAGGCACACACTTGTCTATATAAGGTCCCACACAACCATGCCCCCCCCCCAAAGGTGCGGACTCCGGCCGCAAAACCTAAACCTATAGGGGAGGGTCTGGGTGGGTGTCTGTCCGCGGTGGCGGCTCTGGAGCGGGACGTGGACCCCACTCCACCATAGTCCTTCTTCGCCTCTCTATTCGCGTCCGTGGCCTCTTAAGAGCGGCGACCCTCGCCGCTGACCTCGGACTGGAAACCCTTGCCACGGGAGATTCCGGCAGCGCCGGACGGATGGGAGATTCCGGCAGCGCCGGACAGGCGGGAGACTCCGGCAGCTCCGGAGTGAAGGGTGATTCTGGCATCGCCAGCGTGACAGGCAGCTCTGGCAGCTCCTAGCTGACTGACGGGTCTGGCAGCTCCTAGCTGACTGACGGCTCTGGCAGCTCCATGCTGACTGACGGCTCTGGCAGCTCCTGGCTGACTGACGGCTCTGGCAGTTCCTGGCTGACTGACGACTCTGGCAGCTCCTGGTTGACTGACGGCTCTGACAGCTCCTGGCTGACTGACGGCTCTGGCAGCTCCTGGTTGACTGACGGCTCTGGCAGCTCCTGGCTGACTGACGGCTCTGGCAGCTCCTGGCTGACTGACGGCTCTGGCAGTTCCTGGCTGACTGACGGCTCAGGACAGACTGGCGGCTCTGTCAGCTCAGAACAGACTGGCGGCTCAGGCAGCTCAGGACAGACTGGCGGCTCTGGCAGCTCAGGACAGACGGGAGACTCTGGCAGCTCAGGACAGACGGGAGACTCTGGCAGCGCTGGAGAGGAGGCAGGCTCTGACAGCACTGGACAGACGAAAGCACCTGTAGGGAGAAGACGGAGAGACAGCCTGGTGCGGGGGGCTGCCACCGGAGGGCTGGTACGTGGAGGTGGCACCGGATAGACCGGACCGTGAAGGCGCACAGGAGGTCTCGAGCACCGAGCCTGCCCAACCTTACTTGGTTGAATGCTCCCCGTAGCCAGGCCAGTGCGGCGAGGTGGAAAAGCACAAACTGGCTGTGCTAGTGAACCAGGGACACCATGCGTAAGGCAGGTGCCATGTACACCGGCCCGAGGAGACGTACTGGAGACCAGATGCGCTGAGCCGGCTTCATGGCACCTGACTTTGATGCCCACTCTAGCCCGGCCAATACTAGGAGCTGGGATGTACCGCACCGGGCTATGCACACACACCGGGGACAACATGCGCCTCACGGCATAACACGGTGCCTGCCCGGTCCCTCTCTCTCTCCGGTAAGCACGGGAAGTTGGCGCAGGTCGCCACACTCGCCTGCCTCGCTGCCTCATACCACCGCCTCTCGGCTTTCGCTGCCTCCAGCCCAGCCTTGGGACGGTGATATTCTCCAGCCTGTGCCCATGGTCCCTTGCCGTCCAGAATCTCCTCCCAAGTCCAGGAGTCCTGCGATCGCTGCTGCTGCCCATTACCACGTTGCTTGGTCCTTTGGTGGTGGCTGTTTCTGTAACAAACCTCGTCCTCCTCTTCTGAGGAGGAGTAGCGAGAAGGATTGGAGGACCAATCTGCAGCGTGGTAAGTGTCCATAATGTTTATTTTAATACATAAACTGAACACTACGACATACAAAACAATAAACGTGAAATGAACGAAACAGTCCCGTGTGGTACTAACACGGAAGACAAACACCCACAACCCGAAAGTGAAACCCAGGCTACCTAAGTATGATTCTCAATCAGGGACAACAATTGACAGCTGCCTCTGGTTGAGAACCATACTAGTCCGAACTCAAAAAGCAACATAGAAAAACAAACATAGACTGCCCACCCAACTCACGTCTTGACCATACTAAAACAAAGATAAAATAACAGAACTAAGGTCAGAACGTGACAGTACTTTACTTTACTATTCATATTTTGGAAAACTTTTACTTTTACTTCACTACATTCCTAAATAAAATTATGTACTTTTTACTCCATACATTTTCCCTGACACCCAAAAGTACTTGTCATATTTTGAATGCTTAGCAGGACAGAAAAAGGGTCAAATTCACGCACTTATCAAGATAACATCACTGGTCATCCCTACTGCCTCTGATCTGGCGGACTCACTAAACACAAATGCTTGGTTTGTAAATGATGCTTGACTGTGCCCCTGGCTATCCGTACATTTTAAAAACTAGAAAATCATGCTGTCTGGTTTGTTTAATACAAGGAATTTGAAATGATTTATACTTTTACTTTTACTTTTGACACTTAAGTATATTTTAGCAATTACATTTGCTTTTGGTACTTAAGTAGATTTAAAACCAAATATTTTCAGACTTTTACTCAAGTAGTATTTTACTGGGTGACTTTCACTTGTACATGAGTCATTTTTTTATCTTTACTTTTATTCAAGTATGACAACTGGGTACTTTTTCCACCACTGGCCACAATAGATGATGTCACCATAGTCTAAGACCGTTAGGAACTTTGACAGAAGGATCTGCTTTCTACTATTAAGCAATATTATTTCTACACAAAAAGCCCATTTGTATTATCAGCTTCTTAGGTAACTCATCGACTGAATGTGCTTTTCTTTAAAGACAACCTGTCGTCTATCCAAATTCTGAGATATTTATGAGCAGGGGCACGATCAATGTGGCCACCATCCAAGCTATAAGATGCCGAAACATTTGAGTCATTATGGTGCGCTCTCGAAAACAAATGAGGAAGCATATTATGAGAGGGCTTGCCTGGTCGCACAAGAAACCTATCAGCACCCTTTAAAACGTTAAGTCACAATACTTGCAACTATCTGATATGAGATTAAATGAAAAGATCATCAAATCTCATCAAATAGTTGAACAATGGCTTATTTACATGCGTTTGACTTGAAACGCAGCAATGGGAGTGCATTGCATAGGAAGATAGATGTAGGAATTGTACTGTATGTTCTTTAATTTATGATACATGTATTTTGACTTTGTAACCTTTACTGTGTATGACCTTTGAGTGTTGTTTAAAAACTGCTAGGAGGAGGGTGTAGAGATCGAGCTGCAAGATTTCATGCCCAAGGAAGTCACATTTCCTTTCTCTTGCTTGTTTAACAATAAGTGGACCTTTATCTCGAGAGGCCTGGAGTTTACATCAGTGAGAACAGTTTCACAAGGGTAAGCCTATAGTATTATAATGATTTGTAGTAGTTTGACTGATCAATAGCCTTTTGTCCAAATAAGATAAAAAAATATTTGATGAACATGGACGTAGGGTCTAAGGACTGTAAGATAGATGGTAGAAAGTGAGTACATTTTTCTTTGAATTTCATACAGTACTCTGCGTGTTTGTCACTCACTTCTACTCGCATTTGAGTTCTTGAACAGAACCACTTCCATCTTCCAGTTATTTTTTTACTGCATAGCTATCCAAGATGAAGCTAATCCTGAAAATCTCCTTCACCTTCACACTGTTCTACACAGGTAACCTTTCAAATGGTGTTGTTTGGTTCCAATCTGTTATTGGAGCCAAAATATCAATATGTTCACCTTATTTCCACATACGGTAGCAGTTGGTATACAAGTTTAGTCTGTTAATTATTAGTTAGTGCGTTTGATCAATGTTTAGATGTTTTGTGACTTTATTCCTGTGATCTGGTGTATTCTTCAGTAGCAGACACACTACAGTGCTACACTTGCGAGTCTGATGAGTGCAGCGAAGCAGCGTTGGAGATGTGTTCTGGGGGAGAGGTGTGTTCCACTAGGACAACAGTATTTGGTGATTTAGGTAAGTCTGGTTTGGAGTTGACTCTGTTCTTGTAATGAATGGTTGCAATAAATTCCAAGCTGATCACATAAATATGGTCCCGATTTCCCCCCCCCCCCCCTGGACAGAAGAAACTCGGGGCCCTTTCACTTTAAAGTCACTGTGAAGTCATTTTTACCCCCCGTCAGGCACCAGAGTCTCTAAGGATTGCACAACGAGAGAGGAAACCTGTGTATTCATGGACGCAACAACAAGAACATCAATCAGTGGTGGATACACACACACCTCCAACGCCGCGTACTGCTGCAGCACGGACGGCTGCAACAAGAATACTCTCCCAGGTAAGCTCATACATCATAACGTTTCTCATTTCTTCAATTCTCTCAGAATCACACTGGTGACGTGGTTTCAGTATTTCATAGAAACACTACGGGCAACATTTTCTTAGTTTAACATTGTGCATAGTGAAAAACTTACCATGAACCTCATTATAATCTGGCAGCGTGATTTAATTGGATTATTTTCTTCAACCATGTGCATTATAAAGAGTTCACTAAACTCACCTCCCTATAACACACATTGAAGAAAGAAAGGTTTTAAGCAAGATCACACTGTGAGTTTACAGTGTGGTTTATGGCTCTTTTGCATAAGGAAAATGTTTCCCCTATGTGTTGTCAGTACCTGATAAGTGGAGACTACTACTGATATAGGGCTGCAGGTAACCTAGGAGTGTTGGCAGGAAGTGGGCTGGCAACCGGAGGGTTGCTGGTATCAAATCCAAGCTCCACCACTGTGGCAGCCCCCCGCACCTCTCCAAAACATGTACGTGTATTTTCAATATGTCTTTCGGATGGGTTTGTTAATAAATGGACGTCGCATGTCGGTTGGACCACTTGATTTGACCAATAAGGTGATCTTATTTTAATAAAGGACAGAACAGTGACATGACATCTGAAGCATGTATAAGGCTACACATCTGAGAGACAACACAAGCACGGCCATTATGTCAAACACTCCAACCGATTGTAATCAAATAATTGATCAATCAAGTTCTTGATATTTTGTTTAAAATATGTAGGAATAATTAAGGACTTGCTTTACAGGATACTGACATTTCTATTTTTCACCTGTGGTGCAGTGCTCAGTGACAAGCCCAATCATCTACAATGTTACACCTGCAAGAGTAAAGGGGATCAAGTCTGCAACACAGTTGTACAATGTGTTGGAGTTGAAGACCACTGCTTCAAATATACAGGTAGTTCATTTTCAGTGGCATGAAATCCCTCGGAAAGTATTTAACATTTGCTTTAATGATTTTTTCTTCTTCTTCATGTTGCCAGTGCCCGTTGGTGATGGAAGTAATGATGGACGACACCTGGGCTGTGCCTCTGCTGATGTATGCCGCTGGTCCGAGACATCCCCCTCTACGCCTAACTTCAACTGTTGTGAAGGGAGTCTCTGTAACAAAGCCACGGGGATTGGACTGAGCTCTCTCCCTCTTCTGCTGGGACTCCTCATCTCACTGGTCTAGTTAGTGGGAGGATTCATGGTAATCCCAACCGTTAAGAGTGATGTGTGTCCACAAGATCAGGAAACGTTGGAAGTTAATTTGTTCGTAGAAATTAGGAAGGATGATGATTTGTATAAGGCTTTTAAAATAAATAGTAAAAAGTAGGCCGTTTTAATATCTTTAATTTGGCACTCTACTCTGTAGTGGGATATGATTTTAACATCACTGTATTTTATAAATGCTTCTTATCACTATACCACTGCAGTGTATGTTACATAATGTATAGTACAAAGCTCAAGGTTGCACCCTTCGTCTCTCATAGGGCCCGATCAGGCCTTTCCTATGCACTTCTCAGTAGTTGGTATTCAGACTTACCTTATGAAGGTGCATAACGGGCCTTGCAGGTATGGTTTCCTTGCGCACACTGAGTAAACAAATGTAATTCGGCTGCTGAAAACCCTCCCACTTGCTGGCCAATATATTTTCTCACAGAGTTTTCATTCAGTAGGGTTTTCAGTACATTTATCTTCAGCAATTCCGTTAACTACAATATGTAACTTTTTGGGCGACTCGACCAAATTCACATAGACATGTGAGTTAAAGATCTTTCATTCCCATTGAAAGCAAGTCTAAGAAGCAGTAGATCTGTTCTATGTGTACTATTTCTATGCTTCCCGTTCTGAAGTTCCATTTTTGCATAATTTATTTTTGGTTTTGTACACCACTTTCAAACAGCTGAATATGCAATATCTTTGGTTATGGAAAATATATTTCACAGAGGTTTAGATTGTACAATGATTATTGTTATCTCACATTAACTGAAATTCCGAGAACTATTCGATTTTTTGCAAACAGCAAATGGCGGAGTGATTTCTGCACAGGGTGTCTTTACGGTGTACTAGAGTACATTGAGAGAATGGGTTCAGAAAATAGGAATCAATGAGGGAAAGCCATCTAAATATATGCATATTCATTACCATTTCAACAACAACTGGTAAATGTAAAAATACACTGATCTTGTAGATTATGAATCATAACAAAACAGGTTTGGAGAGCCTTTATGCACAAAAGACACTGAATGTTTTTGCATAAGGGTTGGACAAAGTGAACACCTTGTTTCCTGTTTCTTGTCAGAATCTTGAGCCTCATTTTGTTAAAAAAGTGGGGTAATGACTGATGGAATAATGTGCTTGTATCCTTTTTTTATTGACACTGAATGTATAAAACATTAGGAATACCTGCTCTTTCCATGACATAGACTGACCAGGTGAATCCAGGGGAAAGCTGATCCCTTACTGATGTCACCTGTTAAATCCACTTCAATCAGTGTAGATGAAGGGGAAGAGACAGGTTACAGAAGGATTTTTAAAACTTGAGACAATTGAGACATCGATTGCGTATGTGTGTCATTCAGAGGGTGAATGGGGAAGATAAAATATTTCAGTGCCTTTGAATGAGGTATGGTAGTAGGTGCCAGGAGCACTGATTTGAGTGTGTCAAGAACTGCAACACTGCTGGATTTGTTACGCTCAACAGTGTGTATTTTTATTTTATTTCATCTTCATTTAACTAGGCAAGTCACTTAAGAAAAAATTCTTATTTTTTTATTTAACTAGGCAAGTCAGTTAAGAACAAATTCTTATTTTTTTTATTTAATTTATTTAATTTTTATTCAATGACAGCCTAGGAACAGTGGGTTAACTGCCTTGTTCAGAGGCAGAACGACAAATTTTTACCTTGTCAGCTAAGGGGATTTGATCTTGCAACCTTTCGGTTACTAGTCCAACACTCTAACCACTAGAATACCTGCCACCCCTCATGGCCTACCCCGGCCAAACCCTAACCCGGATGATGCTGGGCCAATTGTGCGCCGCCCTATGGGACTCCCAATCACAGCCGGTTGTGATACAACCTGGAATCGAACCAAGGTCTGTAGTGATGCCTTTAGGACTGAGATGCAGTGCCTTAGACCGCTGCACCACTTGGGAGCCCAAGAATGATCCACCACTCAAAGGACATCCAGACAACTTGACACAATTGTGGGAAGCATTCGAGTCAACATGGGCCAGCATCCTTATGGATTGCTTTCGACACCTTGTAGAATACATGCCCAGACAAATTGAGACTGTTCTGAGGGCAAAGGGGGTGCAACTCAATATTGTTTTGTACACTCAGGGTATGTTGATGAATCAAAAATACAGTGGTTTGATTCATTTTGAAAATTGCCACATTCAAATTTTTAACCCATGATAATGTTGGAAGATTAGTGTATATGCAATGATAGTAGGGAGAATAGTGTACAATAGTAGGCTATTGACTCGTCTATTGCCTGCCCTAACCATGGAACTGTGTGATAACACAAACTGTTATGGCTTGGTCTGCACTCAGCTCCATAGCGATTTAATTAGCCTACATGTCCTTTTGGTAACACTTTACCTGGCACCCAGTGTCATAACACATTATGACACGGTCATAACCATGTCATAATATGTCATACCAGCTGACATTACGTGTCATAACCTGTCATAATATATTTTGACTTGTTGTGACAAATTGTGTTATTTTATGGCTGGCTATGACACCTGCTTAAGAGTGTCAAAACCTATAAAACCTACCACACAAGGCGAAACATTCCATGATACCGTAGCCTACGTGTCAACAGTGTGTTTATGTTATATAACATTTTCTGAAATATATCATGTTAAATTATCATTGTAATTGCGTACACGTTGATGTCAGGCATGCACATACACCAATTCTCTTTTGCTGATGACTGGGATGAACGCAGGAGCAACAACAACAAAGGATTTTAGAAAGAAACTTTCAAACGAAAGGAAACTGAATAAATGTGGGTTTTGACACGCTTATGTAGGTGTTATAACCAGCCACAAAATAACACATATCACAACAGGTGTAACTATATGGGTCGAGAGTGTTATGACCATATTATGGCAGGTTATGACACGTTAAATCAGCTGTTATGACATATTATGACATGGATATGACTGTGTCATAAGATGTTATGACTCTGGGTGTCAAGTATAGGGTTACATGTCTTTTTTTATATTATCAACTGTTACTAATGATCCTCAGCAACAACCACATGTCCGTGACGATGTTTACAGAGGAAGCAAATGAAGATAAATGAAACAATCTAATGAAATGAAATGATAATGTAGACTATACAAAGTGAAGGGAACTAACAGTAAGTTGTCAGTTGAATATATGTGGTTATTAGGCCTACTGATGGTCGATACTGATAGTGGTATTTAAAATGATAGAAATAGGGAACATAGAAAGTCGGGGATAGCCTATAATTAAGACATTTAAGAGTGCCCATCCTTGCAAGTTAAAAGGCCGTACAATTTAAATTCTGCATAATGGGTCCGCATTTCATCAACTACTGTGGGACATGTGCATACAAAGGGAATAGAGTTCCATTTACGCGCTTAGCTCAGGTCGGGACTGGGACCATAGTGATGGGAGTAATCCACGTTATGTACATTTAATAACAATGTGGGATTCCAAAATATGTGTTTATGTTTGTTTGACATTTTCTGTACGATTTCTACTTTTTAAAGTACTCTCGGAAGACTAGCTATTGGTGGGCTAAGAGAGGTCCTAATAATAAATAAACTATAATTTTTTTTTTTTAAACGTGTTTTATTCATACCTGAATGAGGGACTGGGTCCTGAGAGGGCTTGTGTCTGTCTGGAGTCTGGAGCAGCGTCCTGGGCAAACTGTACACTGAGTCTACAAAACATTACAAACACCTTCTCTTTCCGTGACATAGACTGACCAGGTGAATCCAGGGAAAGCTGTGCTCCTTTACTGATGTCACTTTGATGAAGAGGAGGAGACAGGTTTAAAGGGAGGATTTTTAAGCCTTGAGAAAATTGAGACATCGATTGTGTATGTGTGTCATTCAGCGGGTGAATGGGCAAGGCAAAATATTGAAGTGCTCTTGAACCGGGGGTATGGTAGTAGTCACGTTCAACCGTTTTCCGTGTTTATCAAGAATGGTCCACCACCCAAAGGACATCCAGCCAACTTGACACAACTGTGGGAAGAATTGGAGTCAACATGGGCCGACATCCCTGTAGAATGCTTTCGACACCTTGTAGAGTCCATATCCAATGAATTTAGGCTTTTCTGAGGGAAAAAAGGGGTGCAACTTAATATTAGGAAGGTGTTCCTAATGTTTTGTACACTTAGTACACTCAGTGTGGATCAAGTAATTGACCATTATGAAAATAGAGTCTATATGAATGATAAAAAACATGATTTGTTCCAGTTTGACCTTACTGCGAGCATGATTTGTTCCAGTTTGACCTTATTGTGAGCATGATTTGTTCCAGTTTGACCTTACTGTGAGCATGATTTGTTCCAGTTTGACCTTACTGTGAGCATGATTTGTTCCAGTTTGACCTTACTGTGAGCAATGATTTGTTCCAGTTTGACCTTACTGTGAGCATGATTTGTTCCAGTTTGACCTTACTGTGAGCAATGATTTGTTCCAGTTTGACCTTACTGTGAGCATGATTTGTTCCAGTTTGACCTTACTGTGAGCAATGATTTGTTCCAGTTTGACCTTACTGTGAGCATGATTTGTTCCAGTTTGACCTTACTGCGAGCATGATTTGTTCCAGTTTGACCTTACTGTGAGCATGATTTGTTCCAGTTTGACCTTACTGTGAGCATGATTTGTTCCAGTTTGACCTTACTGTGAGCATGATTTGTTCCAGCTTGACCTTACTGTGAGCACATAAAGGAATGCAAAGGTGACATTCACACAAAAAGGACACAGTGTCAGCAGCAAATGTGTTGAGCAAATGTTGTATATTTTGTTTGGCAGACCTTTGTGTCTGCTATGATAAACCAACCACTCTGCAGCCCTTGGAAATATGGAGATAAATGTCATATAATAACAATACTGTACCTGATACATTTGGGGGATTTGGGAAATGAATGATTAACTTATATGGATAAGAAACGGTTTGAATAGGCTGAACGATCAGTAAATGGTGTGAAACGGTTGAAAGACGGCTGTATTCGTAAGGAGCTCAGTTCATTTGTACCTCATAGCGGTCTATCTATCCACGATGAAGATTATCCTGACAATCTCCTGCGCCTTCACACTGTTCTACACAGGTGACTTACTGAATCCCAATAGATTGGTTCTTACATGCACCTTATTTTGACATACAGCCGTTATGTTTAATTTGACGTATAATAACACGATGACGATCGCAATTGAAGAGTTTAGTTAATTGTTTGTTTAACGATCGACCACTATTGATATATACATGTTTCTTTTTTTTTCATAATCTTGGATGCTTTGGTTTCTAGCTGACATGCTCAATTGCTACACCTGTGAGCCTGAGGATGGAAAATGTCGGACAACAATATTAAAGAACTGTGTGAAAGCAGTATGTTCCACCTTTACAAGCATAGAATATCCTCCAGGTAAGTATGGAGATGAGTCTGTTCTTGTAATAATGGGTTGTAATACATTTCAGACTCATTACACATTGAAGTCTTTTTCCCCCAATATGTTTCTATTTTATATTTCAAATGTACAATTGCACCATTGTTACAGTTTGCATTGTGAATGATTTTGAACCTCTCCTCTCTCCATCAAATTCAGATTCCATCAGAGTATCTAAGGGTTGTACGTATGTAGACGAAAACTGTTATTTCATGGATAAAGTAACAAAACTGTCAATGAACAATGGATACTCACAAGCTTCCCAATCCTCGTTTTGCTGCAACACGACAGGCTGTAACATAGACACCCTCCCTGGTAAGAACACCCATCTAGTCAAATTTACAAGCTCTCAGCAATCCATTGATGGTCTAGTTTGAGAAAAGCAACGCTTGATATTTATTAGTTTGCGTAGGTTGTTATTTAATGACATGGTTATTAATCTGTGGTCTGGGCAGCCCTCAGTGACAAGCCCAATAAACTACAATGTCACACCTGGGTGAATGGTACTTATGAAGTTTTGCAATGCGTTGGAATTGAAGACCACTGCTTCAAATATAAACGTGAGTTCATTTTCACTGGCATGAAACCCCATGAGACGTGACACGTTTGAATTATTTTAATACTTCATTTCTAGATTTCCAAAGAGTCATTGACAACAGAGATGTCTTAGAGTCTTTTTTGTTTGTTTTGCATGTTGCCAGAGTTCACTCCTGATGGGGGCAAAGTCACCATTTATGGAGGCTGTGCCTCCAGTGACTCATGCCTCTGGTCTGAGATGCCCAACCAGACGAACCTCAACTGCTGCAAGGGGAGTCTGTGTAACAAAGCCATGGGGATGAGTCTGAGTTCTCTCCCTCTTCTGCTGGGTCTCCTCCTCATCTCACTGGTCTAGTTAGTGGGAGGATTCATGGTAATCCCAACCGTTGGTGTGATATCCACAATAAATCAATGTGTCAATATATTGGTACATCTAAGAAATGTTAAATACAAGTAATATTATTGTGTTTGGATGTTAATTTATTCGCAAAAGAAATGGAAATTGTAGAATTGTTTTAAAATCTGTAGTCACTCATGTCACTCTTTACTCTTTACTATATATTATAAACTGGGTGGTACGAGTCCTGAATGCTGATTGGCTGACAGCCGTGGTATGTCAGACCGTATACCACGTGTATGACAAAACATGTATTTTTACTGCTCTAATTACTTTGGTAACCCGATTATATTATGCCTTTATATTATTAAGCAATAAGGCTCAATGGGTTTGTGGTATATGGCCAATATACCACAGATAAGGCCTGTATCCAGGCACTCTGCGTTGCATCGTGCTTAAGAACAGCCATTAGCCAATTTATATTGGCCATATACTACACCCCCTCGGGCCTTATTATTTAATTATATAATGGCATAATATCACCACAAAACTATGTTACATACGGTACAGTGCAAAGATCAAGGTTGCTCCCTCTCTCTCATCAACTTCAATTGTACTCTCTTCCTAAACAAAGGTCTTACACACATCTGAAAGCACGAAAGGAAAAGGAAATAGAGAGAAGGACCACCAAACATCTGATGCTAAACCAAAGAATGTTAACGAGGCCATAAATATATTTTTATACCTTTCTACTATGTTTGATATGATGCCATTGTCGGGTGAACGTAGCAGGGTAAAGTTAGGTCTGATGGGGCAGAGTAAACAGATTTAGGAGATGGGTTTATTCTCAGGTATAGGATCATACCCCTATATTTTCACTTCTCTTAGTTTTTTTCTGTACTGCTTTTTAGTTGAGGCTTGTAGCTAGCTGAGGGTTGTAACATGGCAGTGTGTACCCATTTATATCAACAGTTATTATCAATCAGTTATTATATGCTTAATGTGCTTTGGGACTAATAAAATAAAAGTAAATAATCCTATATGTGGATGCCTGTCATCTTTATTGGTTTAGTCTGCTAAATGACTTAAATGTAAATGTAAGATGAATAATCCCACAGTGGCTCAGACACAGAGGCATCAGTGGTAGTGTACATAACCAAGCGAACAGATAGCCACCCGGCTAGCTGTTAACAACAGCCCTCTTGTATCAGTGACGAAGACCCTCTTTGATTGTGGAATGGAAAGCAGGACCCTGGGCTGGTCTGGTTGTTGCCTTTGGTCTGTCATGCTAATCTTCAAAGAGGGAGACGAGCTGAGACTCCTTGGTCGATGGGTTCCGGGCACACACATACACTGGGTTCCCGGCACACAAACACATACACACACTCGCTCAGACACACTCACCCACACTTACGCAGACACACACACAGACACACGGACACTCTCTCTCCCTCCCCCTTTCTCTCCTATGGAGGTCTACGCTGTTTACTCAGAGTTCACTTATCCCTTTGAAAGTGGACAAAAGAGGACAAAGACAAATATTTTATATTATGCTGCTGATAATGCCTTTATTTCATCCCCACATCAGAACCCTGAATGATAATAAACACTTTCTGTTTTCCTTTGCCAGATTTGACATATGTATCATCATGATGTTAGGATTGCTGATATTTACTGTATGTGACAGAAAGATGGAAAAACACAAACTGTTCATTGGTGGTTTGATCTTTTTAATCAGGAACAGAGAAAGTACATCTCAGATACTGTATAATGAATGAAGTAGTAGTGCAATATTTAGTGTTTATGGCCAATGCTTTTATGTCCCATTTGCTTTTAGATTTATCAGTCTTTCAAGCTTCAAAATGTTATGTTCATACTATTTTCACAAGGAGATAGGATTGCTTGATGTGCTTTATACGTCAAAGTAAATAGAAACGTAAAACCTCAGTAAAGTTCCCAAAAAAGGTCATGCTTTATTAGGGTCAGCTATTGGTTAGGACCAACCCTTACCCTTAATAGAGGTCACTGGAGTTGGGATGAGGTTGACTAGGGTAGCTGTTTGTACTGCACTGGTGCCACTTTGTGGCAGGTATTGGCAATTGCATTTTTCTGTATTTGGGATAAGATAAATGGTCCGTCTGTGGCCCTGACGTCTTGCTCAACATTATACGCAAAAATGTGGGATAGCCTAATACAAGGCCTACGATTGGAGACTGAAATTATTTTAATTGAAATGGTGTGGTGGTAGGCTACCCTGCATGTTTCCTTTTGCGCACAACGTTTTACCATAGTGTATCACCTGTTGCAGTGCTTCTCATGTAGACTAAAGTTAATATTCTCCTCTGTCTTGAGAAGTCGGCACACAAACAGAAAGCGCGACTAGTTACCTAGTTAACCTATCTGGAAGAATGACATGGGTCAGAGCCAGGGAGTAGCTTTTGTTCCCCAAGCAACGGATGGTTCATTAATGCAAACACAGCGTTACTATGGAGGCCAGGACACAATCACTTTATACACAAACCCCTTCACGCCATCGGGTCACTGTGGCAGTGGGCTGAAAAGCCGAGGAGGATAGTAGAACAGGGCAAGAATGGAAGATTCTCCGGCGGAGGACAGGAGATTCGAATTCATAGAGAAATACGTGTTAAAAACTCTAAAACTGAAGCAAGACCGGTGGCAAAAATGTATTTCCACCGATGACAACAAGCAAGTTATTCAGGTGTTCTTGGACAAACCCGACCAAATGACACTGGTCGTGTCTCTGAATGCAGCTGGCCACTTGCTGCCCACTGTCGGGTTTCCAGCGACCGTTAAAAACAAGGGTGTTTACTTCGTCAAAAGAAGCAAAACAGCTCTAACCCCTGACTCCATGAAAAGTCATTTGGTATATGGAGACTTGTCCTACGCGCCGCTTGACCAGTTTTCTGCACTAGTGGAGGAGGTAAGAATTAAAACAATGCTCACTGCGCAGGACAGCTCACCTATATCAGGTGTGTGTGTGTATGTTACAAACAATTGAACTACAATCAACGACAATACTTTACATAGGCATCTCATATTATTTTTAGGTAATGAAATGAGCAGTGGTGGAATAAGTATTGTCATACTTGAGTAAAGGTAAAGATACCTTCATAGAACATATCTCAAGTAAAAATGAAAGTCACTCAGAAAAATACTTATGTATGAAAAGTAAATCTAATTGCCAAAATATACTTATGTATCAAAAGTAAAAGTATAAATCATTTCAAATTGCTTATAATAATCAAATCGTACAGCACAATTAACTTGTTTTTTATTATTATTTACCAGCGGATAGCCAGGGCACACTACAACACTCAGACATAATTTACAAACGAAGCGTTTGTGTTTAGTGAGTCCTCCAGGTCAGAGGCAGTAGGGATGACCAGGGATGTTCTCTTGATAATTGATATGTGAGTGAACTGGACCATTTTCTTGTCCTACTAAGCATTCAAAATGTAACGAGTACTCTTGGGTGTCATGGAAAATGTATGGAGTAAAAAGTTTTAAAAAATCTTTCGGGAATGTAAAGTGAAGTAAAAGTAAAAGTAGTCCAACATATAAAGAGTCAAGTAAAGTACAGATACCTAAAAAAACGACTTAAGTAGTACTTTAAAGTATTTTTACTTAAGTACTTTACACAACTGGAAATGAGTGAATAATAGCTATTATTATTATACATGATTTTGTAATACTCTTTACTGTGATAAAGTTGATGTTATACTTATTCTCCCCCTTACGCCTTTCAGGTTGTGGTCCCATTGCTGTCCAACGGCAGGAACCACAGTGAATGGCCTCAGGTGGTATCCCAGGACATTCAGCGCCATGTTCATTCCCTCAAGAACAATGTGTTTGTGGTGTCTGGCCAAGTGAAAGGCAAGACTCTGCTGCCTTTACCACCTGGGGCAGAGAGAGTAGAGCAGGCTGCCTTGGAGCGGGACAAGAGGTAACCTAAATGACCGGCTGTCTCATATTATAACAGGACATTACAACACAGTAGGGTTATGCATTATAACATGTAATAACATTAGTGTTCAAATACACTGTTCAAAAAAATAAAGGGAACACTTCAACAACACAATGTAACTCCAAGTCAATCACACTTCTGTGAAATCAAACTGTCCACTTAGGAAGCAACACTGATTGACAACACATTTCACATGCTGTTGTGCAAATGGAATAGACAACAGGTGGAAATTATAGGCAATTAGCAAGACACCCCCAATAAAGGAGTGGTTCTGCACGTGGTAACCATAGACCACTTCTCAGTTCCTATGCTTCCTGGCTGATGTTTTGGTCACTTTTGTATGCTGGCGGTGCTTTCACTCTAGTGGTAGTATGAGACGGAGTCTACAACCCACACAAGTGGCTCAGGTAGTGCAGCTCATCCAGGATGGCACATCAATGCAAGCTGTAGCAAGAAGGTTTACTCTGTCTGTCAGCGTAGTGTCCAGAGCATGGAGGCGCTACCAGGAGACAGGCCAGTACATCAGGAGACGTGGAGAAGGCCGTAGGAGGGCAACAACCCAGCAGCAGGACCGCTACCTCCGCCTTTGTGAAATGACCTCCAGCAGGCCACAAATGTGCATGTGTCTACTCAAACGGTTAGAAACAGACTCCATGAGGGTGGTATGAGGGCCCGACGTCCACATGTGGGGGTTGTGCTTACAGCCCAACACCGTGCAGGACGTTTGGCATTTGCCAGAGAACACCAAGATTGGCAAATTCGCCACTGGCGCCCTGTGCTCTTCACAGATGAAATCAGGTTCACATTGAGCACGTGACAGACGTGACAGTCTGGTGCCTGCAACATCCTCCAGCATGACTGGTTTGGCGGTGGGTCAGTCATGGTGTGGGGTGGCATTTCTTTGGGGGGCCGCACAGCCCTCCATGTGCTCGCCAGAGGTAGCCTGACTGCTATTAGTTACCGAGATGAGATCCTCAGACCCCCTGTGAGACCATATGCTGGTGCGGTTGGCCCCGGGTTCCTCCTAATGCAAGGCAATGCTAGACCTCATGTGACTGGAGTGTGTCAGCAGTTCCTGCAAGAGGAATGCATTGATGCTATGGACTGGCCCGCCCGTTCCCCAGACCTGAATCCAATTGAGCACATCTGGGACATCATGTCTCGCTCCATCCACCAACGCCACGTTGCACCACAGACTGTCCAGGAGTTGGCGGATGCTTTAGTCCAGGTCTGGGAGAAGATCCCTCAGGAGACCATCCACCACCTCATCAGGAGCATGCCCAGGCGTTATAGGGAGGTCATACAGGCACGTGGAGGCCACACACACTACTGAGCCTGATTTTGACTTGTTTTAAGGACATTACATCAAAGTTGGATCAGCCTGTAGCGTGGTTTTCCACTTTAATTTTGTGTGTGACTCCAAATCCAGACCTCCATGGGTTGATAAATTTGATTTCCATTGATAATTTTTGTGTGATTTTGTTGTCAGCACATTCAGCTATGTAAAGAAAAAAATATTTAATAAGAATATTTCATTTATTCAGATCTAGGATGTGTTATTTTAGTGTTCCCTTTATTTTTTTGAGCAGTGTATATAGGCGTGTTGTAACATATACACCTGTATTTCCCCAGACTTGATAGATATCAACATGTTTTATGATTCAGCTGGAGTCACCAGATATTTAGGCTACCCTAACCCTAACCCAGACCTAACCCCTAACCCCAGTCTCAAACCCCAGTATCTAACCCATGTTATCGCCACCTACAGGGGAGTTGTAGTGGACAAGAGCATCATCCATGCCATTGAGTCAGTGGTGATAGAATGGAGCCACCAGATTCGTGGGGTCCTGAAGAAGGACTCATCTGAGCCTCTGCTGGAGGGAAAGAGTCCCACACCACACACTGAGATCAACTTCTGGAGGAGCAGGTCAGTACTGTAGTGGGCCTACACTATATGCCAGGGCCCTGCGTTGTGCTCAGTAGGCAGGAAACAGTAGCATGTTTTTTTTAAACAGTGACCCATATATAAACAAATGTTTGTTTTTTCTCGATATGTATGCATATAAAAACGAATGTATATGGCACTACTCCAATTAACCTCTCTGTGTAGATATGCAGACCTGGAGTGCATCCACTCTCAGTTCAAGTCCTCCAAGGTGACCAAGATGGCAGAGCTGCTGGATGCCATGGAGAGCAGCTACTACGCTGCCTTTAAAGACATGCTACAGGACGTTCTAGCAGGTAAACTAAAGCCCCGTTTTAACAAATCGTCGATAAAGTAAAACCGCACTGTGGGTTCAACTAATGTTAATGCTGTATCAGAGGTGTTCATTAGGTGCTACTAAAACAAAGACACCATGCAAGCGTTCTACTATCTTTGTGTCTGAAGGGACTGGGGACCCCGGATTGTCCTATTGTATTAGAACGTAGTGAACTTGAACTTGTGTGTGTCTGATTCTGTATCTGCCTGTGTTTGTGCCCCAGCCCTAGAGGAAGCTAAGGACATTTGTACGTACCTTCGTCCGCTGCAGCGTCTCTTTGAGGACCTGGAGAATGTGGAGTTCCCTGAGGTCAAGGGTCAGATCGGGCCTCTGATGCACATTGTGTGTCTGGTGTGGTCCAACTCACGCTACTACAACACCCCAGCACGCCTTATCGTCCTGCTACAGGAGACATGCAATCTACTCATACAACAAGTACACGAATATACAGTCAATCATGTAATACTGGTGGTAGTAATAACTCTATGAAGTACTTTTCCTCCATTTTGCAGTAATGCGACATATTCTCCAGTTGCATTGAAAAACAATATTTTTGTTTTGAAATGACGTTCATGTTTTCATGTGTGTGCTTTACTTACACGACTTACGGGACTGTGACCATGACCACATTCATACAGTCTCATGAATATACATGAATGTTGTGGATTTGACTGCTAACTGCTGTTTTGATTGTTGTATATGTTTAGGAAGGTGAATATATGTATATCTATGGATATGGGTCTTCATTTGACATCACATACTCTGATTTGTCCTCCACCTCAGGCGCGGGTGTATCTGAGCCCAGAGGAGGTGCTAAAGGGAGACGTGTCTGAGAGCCTGCGAAAGGTCCAGACCTCACTGGACATCCTAAACACCTTCAGACTGACCTATGAGGAGAAGAGGGCCAGCCTGGGCCAGTACCAGAGGAAGGGCAGGGAAGTCCGACCGTGGGACTTCCACCCACTCATGGTCTTCTCTGGCCTCGACCGCTTCATTGACCGTGTCAAAACCATTGAGGTGAGGATCAATTAATTAAAAACAGGGTTTAATTTTTTTTAAATATATTTTTGTATTGCTTTAGAAACATTTATGGAATATTGAAACACATTAACTTATTGAACAGATCAAAAGCAGTGGAATTACACCCTACCGACATCAATATTGTACAGATATCAGGATTCATATCTATTCAGTCCAAACACACACATTAGTAAGCCAAACATACTGTGTACTAAGGTTGGGCTGTATTAAGATTTTCATACCATCATACAGTTCCTGTACCATACCAGGATACGGTATTACCGGCAGTGTACACAAGGGGCACCATTTCTTTCCAAACCCCCCAAAAATAGCAAAGAAAATTATTGATCCAAGCTAGCCACTTAACTAGCAAGTTAGCAAACCAAATGCATAGCTGGAGCCCTGAGCTGGAGATAATTTATGAATCACATATTAGTCCCCCCCTCCCGGATTTTTTTGACGGTAATGAAAATCATACAGTCGTCATTTCAAAATACCCTGTTATACGGTATATACTGTATACCGCCCCAGCCTACTGTTTACCATAAACACCATAACCGCAGCCAATACACTACATTAAATGCTTGATGTTTAACAGGGTCTCCTCTGTGTTTGTCCCTCTCTGTCCCTGTCTGTAGGATGTCCTCCTGACAGCAGTAGACCTGTTAAAGCTGGAGAAGGTGGAGTTTGGAGGCATCCGAGGCAGAGCTCTAAGCCAGCAGGTCCTGTGGCTCCACCAGGAGTTCCTGGACACATATAAAGTCCTCACTGAGAAGCCCTACGACTGCCTCGACGTCTACAATACGGTACGGCAGGGTTCCCCAACTGGCAGCCCGCGGACCGAATTTGGCGAACGGGTGATTTTATTTGGCCCCCGAAGTTTTCTGAGCAAAATAAATATATAATATATATCTTTTTTTTTGTGAATTGTTGGACATAAAAGACTGTAAAAATACCAGAAATAAATCTGTTCCAATTGATTTTCCAAAGTATTCCCACGCAGAGATATACAGTGGGGCAAAAAAGTATTTAGTCAGCCAACAATTGTGCAAGTTCTCTGACTTAAAAAGATGAGAGGCCTGTAATTTTCATCATAGGTACACTTCAACTATGACAGACAAAATGAGAAAAAAAATCCAGAAAATCACATTGTAGGATTTTTAATAAATTTATTTGCAAATTATGGTGGAAAATAAGTATTCATCTTTTTAAGTGGGAGAACTTGCACAATTGGTGGCTGATTAAATATTTTTTTTTGCCCCACTGTATGTGATTGTATACAAGTCTAAGCAAGGTTTGAAATTATTATGTTTTAGTCAAATATTATATCTGTTTGGGCTTCTTGCTGTCAATTTGCAAATGATTTGTTTTTATGTTCCGGCCCCCTGACCATCCACTGAGGAAGAAATCGGCCCGCGGCTGAATCTAGTTAATGATCCCTGCGTTACTCTATAATAAAGAAGGAATATGGGAACAAGGGGCAGTTGTATGGACCCAGATTAAGTTAACAATAATCTACTGTAACAGCAGATATGGTTAATATTGGCCAAACACATTTGAAGTGAAGCAATTTATTTGTGGGCTGTCTAAAAGCCCTGTCAAAAAGGGCTTGAAAGGGTTGTCTAACTATCTACCTGACTGTGTGTATGTGTCTCCATGTAGGAGTTTGAGGCAGACGTGTGTGAGTTCAGATGTAAGGTGGAGGATACAGACCGTCGTCTGGGAGCAGTATTCTGTCAGGCCTTCGATGATGCCTCTGGACTGGAGCACGCATTCAAGGTGAGGAGAGGCGCACACCACACACACACACACACACACACACTGATACTCTACTGTCCTCCCTGCAGGTGCTGGATATGTTTGGCAGCCTGTTAGAGCGCCCACTCGTGGCAGCAGATGCTCTGGACAGATATCCTCTCCTTATCAGCCTGTTTGACAGAGAGCTAGACTGCTGCAAACTGCTCTTCAACAAACACACACACACACAGGAGGAACTGGGTAAAACACCTTGCATGTTACTCACGCCATCTTATATCATAATTTCGTACCAAAGTAATACATGTAAAGAAATCATCAACACTCTTGCTATGATGAACGTTTGACCGTTTACTAGTTTGCCTGCGACTGTTATCACTGCTGCCACATGATACTGTTTCCCCAGAACATTTACCTCTCTAGTTCGTTCTTCAATCTGCGCGTTTCTATCACTCCAGGTTATACTACTGTGAATAGGAACATGCCAGCTGTAGCAGGAGGTATGAGGTGGGCTCAGCAACTACAGGAGAGAATCCAGACCCCCTTCTCCATGTTCAGATACATCACCCACCCGTGAGTCTCCTCTCAGCCCGCATCGCTACTTTACCCCTTCGATTCTGCTGCTGGTGGTTGTATCAGTATTAGCTGAGCAGCAGTTCAGCTTTTGGGTGTGGTGGTTTCTTCTCAGGTGTCTGGAGTCTACAGCAGGAGAAAGAGCCGTACAGAAGTATGAGGAGATGATGCAGTTACTGGATAGGTATTTTAACTCAATTTTATCTCTGTAACCCCCCCCCCCCCGAGATCTGTTCTGCTACCACTTTCTGAACAACTCTATTGAAATGCGTTTAAAAAGAATATCCTGTAAGCTTTATAGAAATGCAGCATTTTTTTCTAGTGTAAATCAGTGTAGTGGATTACGTGTATGGAAGGCAGGGCCACAGCGGAATATAGCATGGAGACATGGAGCTCCAGTCGTGATTTATGTTTCCATTGTGGCAGTGTGGTTCACGGAGCTCTCATAATCTCATATGCTCTGTCATCATACTAATACTCTGTGTACAATGGCCCTACACAACACGTCCAACATAGGAACCTGCAAGACAAAGCATTCTATTGTGTTTCAATGATGTTCTCTCTCTCTCTCTCTCTCTCTCTCTCTCTCTCTCTCTCTCTCTCTCTCTGTGTGTGTGCGTATGCATGTTATTTTATTGTGTTGCTATTTTCTTTTTGTACCTATTTGTTCATTTCCTTACTCTTTAACGGCATTGTGGGGAAAGGGCTCGTAAGTAACCCCTCACATTGGGGCGGCAGGGTAGCCTAGTGGTTAGGGCGTTGGACTAGCAACCGGTTGCGAGTTCAAACCCCCGAGCTGACAAGGTACAAATCTGTCGTTCTGCCACTGAACAGGCAGTTAACCCACTGTTCCCAGGCCGTCATTGAAAATAAGAATTTGTTCTTAACTGACTTGCCTGGTTAAATAAAGGTAAAATTAAAAAAATTAAAATTAAAAGTACGCGTTTCACTGTAAAGTCAACACTTTTTGTATTTGCCGCATGTGACAAATACCATTTGATTTGATATGCGCACTCACATAACCACTCACATTACCACTCACATAACCCCTCACATAACCACTCACATAACCTCTCACATAACCACTCACATAACCACTCACATTACCACTCACATTACCACTCACATAACCACTCACATTACCACTCACGTAACCCCTCACGTAACCACTCACGTAACCCCTCACGTAACCCCTCACGTAACCCCTCACATTACCACTCACATAACCACTCACATAACCACTCACATAACCCCTCACATTACCACTCACATAACCACTCACATAACCCCTCACATTACCACTCACATAACCCCTCACATAACCCCTCACATTACCACTCACATTACCACTCACATAACCCCTCACATTACCACTCACATAACCACTCACATTACCACTCACATAACCCCTCACAGAACCACACACATAACCACTCACATTACCACTCACATAACCACTCACATTACCACTCACATAACCACTCACATAACCCCTCACAGAACCCCTCACATAACCACTCACATTACCACTCACATAACCACTCACATAACCCCTCACATTACCACTCACATTACCACTCACATAACCCCTCACATTACCACTCACATAACCACTCACATAACCCCTCACATTACCACTCACATAACCCCTCACATTACCACTCACATAGCCCCTCACATTACCACTCACATAACCCCTCACATAACCCCTCACATAACCCCTCACATAACCACTCACATTACCACTCACATAACCCCTCACATTACCACTCACATTACCACTCACATAACCACTCACATAACCCCTCACATTACCACTCACATAACCCCTCACATAACCACTCACATTACCACTCACATAACCACTCACATAACCCCTCACATTACCACTCACATAACCCCTCACATAACCACTCACATTACCACTCACATAACCCCTCACATTACCACTCACATAACCACTCATATAACCCCTCACATTACCACTCACATAACCCCTCACATGACCACTCACATTACCACTCACATTACCACTCGCATTACCACTCACATAACCCCTCACATTACCACTCACATAACCCCTCACATAACCACACACATTACCACTCACATTACCACTCACATAAACACTCACATTACCACTCACATAGCCCTTCACATAACCACTCATAACCACTCACATAACCACTCACATAACCCCTCACATTACCACTCACATAACCCCTCACATTACCACTCACATAACCACTCACATTCCGTTGCATCAAATGTACAATATCACCCGTTGTTCCTGCACCCAATCTAAAATACAACGATGAACAACATGTGTCCCCTGCACCCTGCTCACTCCAGTCAGACTTTAGGGACCTTGTTATACAGTTGTAATCAGCAGCGCTGCTTACGTATTCCAGTCAGCTATTAAAGGCATTCGAACACACACACACACACACACACACACACACACACACACACACACACACACACACACACACACACACACACACACACACACACACACACACACACACACACACACACACACACACACACACACAGGTCATTATGCTAACACTAAACACTGTGATTTATAGTTTTAGCCCAGGCGTTTGATTGCCTCAGCGTCTGCTGTGCCTAACTCGGGAGATGAACCATCAGCAGGAATCCAATAAGGACCTCAGTGCTCTGAAGCCCTCACCATAAACAGTCTCTTTACAGATTGGTACAGCCGTCCAGGAGCCTGACATATCGTCTGTTCTCTGTAGTGAATGAATCCGTTTAGCCGTCCCCTACTGTATGTTCCTCCTCCTTTACTAGACTCCCTGTGTATGTGAGAGATTCAATAAATGAAATCAGCCACCCGAACCTGTTCACCCCGCTATGATCTACAAGGCGGAGACAGTACAGGTGCATCAAAGCCGGGACCGACAGACTGAGATATAGCTTTTTCCTCCAGGACTTCAGACTGTTAAACAGTCACCTCTAGCCTCATTAACTGTTCTCTCTACCCTGCACCTTAGAGTCTGCTACCCGATGTATATAGAGAACACTGGTCACTTTAATAGTGTTTACATACTTTTTTACTTACTTTATACTGTAGTCAAGTCATTGAACACTGGTCACTATAATACTGTTTACATACAAAACACACCATTATATGTCTAAATATCTGCAGTACCAGTCAAAAGTTTGGACACACCTACTCATTCAGGGGTTTTTCTTATTTTTTTTACTATTTTCTACATTGTAGAATAATAGTGAAGACATCAAAACTATGAAATAACACATATGGGATCATGTAGTAACCAAAAAAGGCTTAAACAAATCAAAATATATTTTATATTTTAGATTCTTCAAAATATCCACCCTTTGCCTTGATGACAGCTTTGCACACTCTTGGCATTCTCTCTTCATGAGGTAGTCACCTGGAATGCATTTTAATTAACAGGTGTGCCTTGTTAAAAGGTCATTTGTGGAAAGGGTGGCTACTTTGAAGAATCTCAAATATAAAATACATGTTGATTTGTTTAACACTTTTTTGGTAACTACATGTGTTATTTCATAGTTTTGATTTCTTCACTACTATTCTACAATGTAAATGTAGTTAAAAAATAAAAAATAGTTAAAAAATAAAGAAAAACCCTTGAATGAGTAGGTGTGTCCATTTGAATGGTACTGTATATTTAAGCAATAAGGCCCGAGGAGGTGTGTTATATTGTCCATATACCACAAACCCCAGAGGTCCCTTATTGCTATTATAAACTGGGTACCAGCAGTAAAAATAAATGTTTTGTCATACCCATGGTATATGGTTGGATATACCACGGCAGTCAGCCAATCAGCATTCGGGGCTTGAACCACCCAGTTTATTAATATATATATTCCGGTCTCTGACAATGCTCGTTCTGATATTTCTTTTTTTCTTTTTTTTTCCTGGATAATGTGTGTATTGTTTATTTTACTTTTTTTTAAATTGTTAGGTATTACTGTGCTGTTGGAGCTAAAAACACAAGCATTTCGCTGCACCTGCGATAACATCTGCAAATTCATGTACGCAACCAATACATTTAGATTAGATATGTCTGTGTTGTGCTCAATCCTCATTTTGGTGTAGTCGCTTTCGCTACATGTTTCTGTTTGTTACTGAAGAGCATTCTTTTTTTTAATACAGTGGCTCATTAGAGAAACAAATGTCTGTTATTACAGTTTATTGAAATCTGCAGTAGCTTGTTTAGCATTAACAGTGTAATAGGAATGTGTTACTTGTTTTGTTAATTGATCAACTAACTTACTCTCTAAACCAGTGTTTCCCAACTCCGGTCCTCGAGTAATCCCAACAGTACACATTTTTTATTGTGGACAAGCACACCTAATTCTACTTGCCAATTAATCATCAAGCCTTTGACAAGTTGAATCAGGTGTTTTTGTCCAGGGCTACAATAAAATGTATGCTGTTTGGGGTAGTAGAGGACCGGAGTTGGGAAACACTCTCAACTAACTAATTCTCTAAACCAGTTTTCTGTTCTACTTGATAATTCGTTGCCTTCACCCGGTGTCCCAGGTCTAAATCAGTCCCTGATTAGATGAGGAACAATGAAAAAAAAGCAGTGGGAACTGGTTTCGAGGTCCAGAGTTGAGTTAAACTAACTAGCTTTGATAACCAACTACCTCCCCCAGTTACTCCCGTCAGCTGTTTGATGTATGGACTGAGACAGTGGGGGAGAAGTCCCAGTACAATCTCAACCTCCCCCTCATCAGCCGAGACCCAGCTTCCCGCCTCATCTCTGTCAATTTCAACCCACAGGTACTATAAACGTAACTCAGTCAGTTTCAACCCACATGTACTGCTAGGGGGAAATGATCTTGTACTCAACATTACTGTAAATTACATTGTTGCTACAGTGAACTTGTTATTTTTGCTCTCCCCCTCTACCTCTCTCTCTTTCCTTTCCCACTATCTCCTCCCCCTGAAACCCCACCTCGCCCCTCTCCCTCCCCCCAGTTGGTCTCAGTCCTGAGAGAAGTGAAGTACCTGAAGGCCAGGCAGACAGAGTCCATCCCGGACACTGCAGAGCAGGTGTACACTAGCAGGGGTCAGCTGTGGCAGTACATAGCCAACCTGGAGCTCACTGTGAGGAGATACAACAAGGTGGTGAGCACGGTTCTGGAGGTGGAGCACCCACTGGTCCAGGGTCAGCTCAGAGACATCGACACGCATCTCAGAGAGGCAGAGGAGGACATCAACTGGAACAGCCAAGGTCAGAGGTCAAAACTACAGGGGGAAGTGGGGCATTACGGGTGCCCTAATGTTTCAACTTGGGCAAAAACCGTCCACAATTTCCTTCTCACTTGGGCTTGGCTACATTACTCTACTGTTCTACTGTAACTACTGTATATTCTCCTCAAATGCCTATTTCATGATGTTCACTCCACCTTTGTCAGTTCCGGGACAGGACTGACTGCGATGTCATGACATGAGACCCCGGGAGAGAAGATGAAGATGATGACTAAGCCACAGTGCTTCAATCATTGATTGATACAATGTGATTCAAACAGTGTTGTTTGGGAGAGTTGTGGTGGTGCCTACTGTAGGACCCACAGCTTCCTGAAGGACAGGGTAGAGAAGCCTGTGTGGCTCAGTTGGTAGAGCATGGCACTTGCAACAGCAGGGAAGTTGGACGATTCCCACAGGAGACTAGTACAAAAAAGACAAACAAATATGTATCCACTCACTACTATAACTCGGTCTGGATAAGAGCTTCTGCTAAATGACTAAAATGTTGTTGTTTAAAAAAAATATATATACTGTATACAGTACATACATTATGACTACAGTCTCAACGTCAACAGTGAAGAGGTGACTCAGGAATGCTGGCATTCTAGGCAGAGTTGCAATAAAAGATTAAGATTGGCAAAAGAACACAGACACTGGAACTCTGCCTAGAAAGCCAGCATCCCAGAGTTGCCTCTTTACTGTTGATGTTGAGACTGGTGTTTTGCGGGTACTATTTAATAAAGCTGCCAGTTGAGGACTTGTGAGGCATCTGTTTCTCAAACTATACACTCTAATGTACTTGTCCTCATGCTCAGTTGTGCACCAGAGCCTCCCACTCCTCTTTCTATTCTGGTTAGAGCCAGTTTGAGCTGTTCTGTGAAGGGAGTAGTACCCAACTTTGTGCGAGATCTTCAGTTTCTTGGCAATTTCTCGCATGGAGTAGCCTTCATTTCTCAGAACAAGAATAGACAGACGAGTTTCAGAAGAAAGTTATTTGTTTCTGGCTAGGAGAGATCTAGGAGAGATCTAGGAGAGATCAAAAAAGGACCTTATAGCTGAAGACTTTTTTTTTGTCCCATTAAAGTACATTGCAATGACTTAGGAAGTGTTCACACTTTGGAGATGTGTGTGGCCAGATGGAGACAAAAACAATATGTTACTTCTGGTGCTGCTTACTGTGCTGGATGCACTTAGGATAGTTATGGAGAATAATTAAAGGGGACAAGGTGTTACAGTATATAGAGCCTGCTTTATGGTAGATGTATGTGGAGCCAGTTCCCTATCATTTCACTTGGAGGTTTTAGTAGAAGATGAAGGAGTTGGATAGCCTGGGTGCAAGTCTATTTAGCTAACTTCCCACTCCGTTTCATATGGTAAAGATTGTTTAGCATGGCAGGAGTGGAATGACAGCTAAACAGGCTGGTAACCAGACTGGGGGTTGGGTTGGCAACACTGGATGCCTCAGTGCCCTGCTTAAGAATAGATCAGTGGAAACACTGTAACAACCTTGACCAGCTTTCATTAGAGGGACATTACACTTCAACATTTGTCAGACGTTTTTTCAGGGATTGAGGCGAGTGGCTGGATCTACACAATTTGTGGGACATGGTTTCATCTTCTCTTCACTTTCAAGGTCTGAAAACTTTCTGACAAACATAGATTTGAAACTGTGATGGCCCTTTTAACGTGTGTCCATTTCCTTCCCCTGTTTGTGACCAGGGATCTGGGAGTACATCCAGGAAGTGCGTGAGTGTGTGTGTGACCTGGAGAAGAGGCTCCAGAGAACCAAGGACCACGTGGAGGAGATCCAGGCCTGTATGAGGGCCTTGGCCAGCCCCCTCTACGACCGAAGGGAGGGCAAGAGAGACACCCTTCTCAGCCTGGACGACCGGGCTGACAGGCTGGAGAGGTGTTACGCCCAAATACGCTCTTCCGGAGAGAAGATACACTTCCTGCTGAAGGTGACTATACCAAATAACATAAAGGTCATAAACACTTCTGGCTTTGCAGGGAACTTTATTGACCATATTAGGAGTTATGTCTTAGTCCTCATTGCAAAAGTTGCGAATTCGGCAACTTTTGCAAATGTTTTGTCTGAGTGAGGGAAATGCTGTGAATTAAGAGGACTCAATTTATGTTGAAAGATGAGACGTTGTGGATTATAATATATACGGCTTTGATGTCAGACAAGCAATCCAAACCCCCGCGAGTCCAAATGTGCACTTCACATTTCCATATCATAAAACATGTCATATGCATTGTCAACTTTTATGGTCCTTATGTTTGATGTACCGTTACAAGATGACATGGGGTCATACCCTGGGTTGTTCTGAACAGAGTGAGCCTACGTCTGCCTATTGTGAAGAAAAATCACAGCGGAACACGCACATGTGTGCACCCAGGGCACCTTTCTCTGATCACCAAAATTACCATCTGTTTCTCTGAATTGCCTTGTGAAAGCAGAACACTGTAAGATCGTATTTTATAACTTAACCAGTCATATTGGCAATAGAACAGGCTTTCAAATGATGCCCACCTGACCCAGATAGTGATATATAATGGTCCGTTTCTGCGTAAACAACAACAGGGATGCAGAGTTGTGTTCCAAACAAAACAACCACAAGTGTGCTTGCTGTAGTTCCTCATCGGCATAGCTAGGAGAGATCAAAAAAGCACCTTATAGTTGAAGACTATTTTTTTGACCCATAGAAGTGCATTGAAATTGCTTAGGAACTGTGCACAATTTGGAGAGGTGTGTGTCCACTTGGAGACACCAGTCAGTCATCTCACTCAAACCCTTGTCATTTTTTTTGTCTTATGTTGCACCTACCCCACATCTTCCAGGAATATTCTCATCGTGTTACTGAATGTATCCAGAGTGTTTCCAGATGTTGTTATCTGTGAAAATACTGTGAAAAGTACAGTAAATGTAAAATGCACAGAAAATCAAGTGTAATGTTTGGATTTAGTCTTGAGTCTGGTGAAATGTTTTTTTTTCTCAACTTTGATCTAATGATATTCCCATAAACTCCACTCTATTCCCGTTCAATTGGTACTATGATTATGCCTTACATATGTCTTATGTAAGAAACATTTCAATGTAACCATATCCGTATAGGCCAATCGCCACGAATGTAAAAGGTTAAAAGGTGTGCATTATTCATTTCTTTATACAAATATAAGGTGCATGTTCCGTGTACATGTTACTCTTTGATTTTGAGTGTGAGTGTCTTCGTTCTGTGACAGAGTAACCTGGAGTTGTTCAGAGCAGACCCAGCTTCTGAGGAGTGGGAAGCCTATGTGGAGTACATAGACGACATGGTCATAGACGGCTTCTTCAACGGCATCGAATGCTCCCTCAAGTTCTTCCTCGACAACACCGGTGAGCAATGATCCGTTCCACTTGAATGATCAGTACATTTGTTTGTGTATCCACCTTAGGTTGGACTAACGTGCTGGCGAGCCCTCCTGAGTGTAAAGATGAGCACTTTGTACGAGACTCACACATTTCTGTGAAACAACCCCCTTCTTCCCTCCCTCAGACCAGCGCGGTGGTGTGGCCCCTCTGTTTGAGGCCCAGCTCGATCTGAGGGTTCCTGACATGGTGTTTAACCCTTCGCTGGAGTACGGAGTTGCCGATGGCTTCTATGACCTGGTGGAGAGCCTGGTCAATGACATCTACAGGACCTCTTCTCTGGTGGCACGCCTGGCCACGCACAGCAGCGTCCCACACTACCAGGTACTACAACACTACCATGGTTGCAGAATGCAGATAACTTTCCCCCAAATTCCCCGGTTTTCCAGAAATCCCTGTTGTAAGGTTCCCGGAATCAGGATGACATAACCAGGATTTCTGGAAAACCTGGGAATTTGGGGGGAAGTTGTTATATGTCAAGTTTGTCATATAATATATGTCAAGTTTGCCACCCTAAAAGGGATACTGTGAGATTCTGGCATTTTTTACCATGTTTATGTCTCTGCCTGCAGTATCAAGGAAGTTAGCGGTAGCTTCGCAAGCCAATGCTTACTAGCGTTAGCGCAATTACTGTTAGTCTACAGGTATGCACACAGAGTCATAAAAATGGTATGCACGAGTTCATCTGACGCTTAATTGCCAGAATCTCCCAGTATCCCTTTAACCCATCATCTAGAACGTGTATTGTATCTATAATCTATCATCTATAAAATAATTCTAATCTGCCGACTATCAGGCTGTTATGGAAGACATGGCTGATTTGGCGGACATGCGCCAGCTGCTGATGGAACGTGTGCAGGGCGTCATGGCGACGTGTTGTGAGTTCCGTAACTCTTTGGAGCGCTATGCATACCTGTACGTTGACGACAGGAAGGAGTTTATGCGCCAGTTCCTGCTGTACGGCCACGTGCTGACCAGTCAGGAGATAGAGGCTCATGCAGAGGATGGAGTCCCAGAGAACCCACCTACACTGGAGCAGTTTAGAAAGCAGGTGGATGGGTAAGGGAGATAAATAGAGTGTGTTTTTGAGAGTGTGTGTGCAAGTGTGTATGTAATGATGACTCTGTGTGTGTGTGTGTGTGTGTGTGTGTGTGTGTGTGTGTGTGTGTGTGTGTGTAACCCCAGATACGAGCGTATCCATGAAGAGGTGCAGGGTCTGGAACCAGTGTGTGTGTTCCAGGGGTGGATGAGGGTCGACGGACGGGCCTTTAAGAGTGCCCTGCTCAACATCGTCAGGAAGTGGAGTCTCATGTTCAAACAACACCTCATAGACCACGTCACAAACAGGTCGGCAGACTCTAACTCTACCAATATCCCACACAGATTGTTAGGCAGATACCAGAGGATTCCAGGGAGAAAAAGCACTCTGTCAAAGTACCCTTCTACTTCATGTTGTCTCTCTTGTTTTTAAACTTTTAAACATTCTCTCTCTCTCCCTCTCCCTCTCCCTCTCCCTCTCCCTCTCTAGCCTGTTAGACCTGGAGGAGTTTATCAGTCTAGCAGAGCAGGGGCTGGGTCACAGGGTGGAGCAGGGCGACTATGGTGGCCTGGTGGGGGTCATGGGTCACCTGCTGGCCGTGAAGGAGAGGCAGGGTGTGACGGACGCCATGTTTGAGCCGCTCCAACACACCATTACCCTGCTCAAGACATATGAACAGGAGCTGCCTGACGTGGTCTACAAACAGCTAGAGGTGACCCTTGTCCAAAGTCAATCGATCAATCTCCTACCTCTCTCCTTCCTCCTCCTCTCATTCCTCTGTCCCCTTCTGTGCTTCCTTTTGGCACGCATCCCTCTGTTTTGTCCCACTCCCTCTTTGCTCCTTCTGGTGGTACTCCTCCTCCTCCCGATACTCATCCCTCTCTTCCTCCTTTCTCTCTGTCCAGGAGCTATCAGAAAAGTTACTAATGTCTCTGTCCCTTCTTCCTCCTTAACACACATTGTCCCCCTCTCCCTCCTTCCTCTGCCTTACACTCGTCTATTTCTCCCTCCCTCTAGGAGCTTCCAGAGAAGTGGACCAACGTGAAGAAGCAGGCGGTGGTGGTGAAACAGCAGGTGGCTCCTCTCCAGGCCAGCGAGGTGGCCGGACTACGCAGGAAGTGTGCCTCCTTCGACGTGGAGCAACACGCCTTCAGAGAGAGCTTCAGGAAGAATGGGCCCTTCAGGTGACGCGCGCTCCCACACACAGGCTGAATTACGTTGACGGAAAGTTGTCCTCTCGCTTGTGTCCTCATTCAATCCTCAGTCCTAAACAGTTCCTTAGCTCCTACCCCAGGACATGTGTCCTATTTGATCTAAAAGGGCTGGATACTGTAGGTGTAAGCAATGTGGTTATGGCTCCACATCCCCAACCAGAGGGCTAGGTAAAAACATTGCTTACACCCTTCTGCAAGCAAGACAGGCTTCTCTCCGTCATAGGCCACCATTGTTGTTCCCTCCTGTCACACCTCTACATCGACCAGTCTATAATTGTGCAGTGAACAGTTAACGACACAACGCTTACACGTTAGGCAAGCATAATTGAATCTTTACATATGCTAATTACCCACACAGGTAGTGGTGCTCCATCATGCTGTCTAATTACTTAATTAATTATGCACATAATCGTTCCTCTGTAGTGACATGATTTTCTCATTAATGTCATGGATGTCCGGGTTGATAATTGACTATGTGCCTATGGGCCTGGGTAGCCAACCTCCATTCAAACATGACTTGACAAAGTAGTCAGCTGAAACGGTGACAGACTGGTGCTCAGGCTGGTGTGATGTAGGTTTGTCAGTAAGACCCTCTACACAAGGGGCTTTCAAATCTTTTTTCTCCCTGGTAGTTAATACATTTATAAATGTCAGGTTAACTTAGTATCAATGTGAAACCATATCAGATGCTGAGAGAGTAACCTTGCTGTGTGGTTCCTCTGTGTGTTATTGTAGGTTTGACAGTGAGAACCCGTATGCCATGCTGAATGCATCCCACAAACAGATCCAGGAGAAGGAGGCTGTGATGGCTAGGCTGGTGGAGTCTGCCGGCCTGTTTGAGGTGACTGTCTCTGACTACAGACAACTACGACAGTGCAGGTGAGACAAGGCTTTCTCCACAAGGTTTCTTCCTTCGAGAGAGTTTGTCCTCCTACGGTTTTCCCTTAGAAGATCCAGGCCGGGTTACTGTAAAGCACTCGGTGTCAAATATTTTTTTTTGTTGTGAAAAGTACTATATTAATACAATTGTTTGATTGACGTACTGTCTGACTGACTGACTTATTGTTATATCCTGTGGTTCCCAAGGCGTGAGGTGGGGCTGCTGAAGGAGCTGTGGGACATGATAGCTGTAGTAGACAGTACTATGGTTGCCTGGAGGACCACACCATGGAGAGACATCAACGTCGAGGACATGGAACTGGAGTGTAAACGCTTCAATAAAGACATCCGAGCATTGGATAAAGAGGTGAGAGGGAGAGATGAGGAGGTGGATGAGAAGGAGGTGCAGAGGGGAGGAGAGGAGAGGGAGAGAAAGTGAGATATTACATTGGCCACAATCAAAAAGGAAAAAGCCATTGTAAAAGAACATGTACATTTCCAAATACATTTCTCACACCTTGCCTCTCCCTTTCTTTCACCAGTGTTTTTGGTGGTTAATGCTGAATTGTATCATAAAAACCCTTCTTCCCCCTAGGTGCGATCGTGGGAGGCGTTCTCAGGTCTGGACAGCAGGGTAAAGAACCTCCTGACCTCCCTCAGGGCCGTAGCAGAGCTCCAGAACCCTGCCATACGGGCCAGACACTGGCACCAGCTAATGGCTGCCACCGGGGTGCGCTTCACCATGGACCAGGAGACAACACTGGCGGACCTGCTGCAGCTCAACCTGCACAGCTTTGAGGAGGAGGTGAGGGGCATCGTGGACAAGGCTGTCAAAGAGATGGGAATGGAGAAGGTGCTCTCTGAACTCAACTCTACATGGACCGGTACAGTACAGAATACCTTTAAACTGAACTCAATTAGGACTTTTATCAGATGCCTGTACTTTTCATGTTTAATCTGTGATTGGTTTGGTTGATTGGATTGACTGATTGGTTCGGGTTGATTGACTGACTGATTGGTTTGGTTGATTGACTGACTGACTGACTGGTTTGGTTGATTGACTGACTGATTGGTTCGGGTTGATTGACTGACTGATTGGTTTGGTTGATTGACTGACTTATTGGTTTGGTTGATTGACTGACTTATTGGTTTGGTTGATTGACTGACTGATTGCTCCAGGTATGCAGTTCCAGTACGAGCCTCACCACCGTACCCAGGTGCCCTTGCTGCGCTCGGACGAGGACCTGATTGAAACCCTGGAGGACAATCAGGTCCAGCTGCAGAACCTCATGTCCTCCAAGTACATCGCCCACTTCCTGGAGGAGGTGTCACTGTGGCAACGGAAGTTATCAGTGGCGGACGGAGTGATATCCATCTGGTTCGAGGTGCAGCGTACCTGGACCCATCTGGAGAGCATCTTCATAGGCTCTGAGGACATCCGTTCACAGCTACCCGAGGTCAGACAGGCACACACATGCACACACATGCTCAAAGACACACACTCGCATGCACACATGCACTCCCATTTCACAAGTTTGTTTTTATCCTTCATAAGGGCTCTGCCTGTACCACTTTCATGCATGTTAATTAATAAATCGTTAGTTGTCTAAACACCAGCCTACTTTTGTAAATCAGAATTATACATTTCCTTAATTACCTTGATGGCGATGCTGTTCCTCCGGTTCCAGTGGTAGTGTTAAAGCCAGATGTTTGTAGTTAATATCTCTCTGTGTGATTGTCCTCTGGGAACTCCTATCCTCTGGCCGGGCTCCCACAATGCAACTCTCCCCAGGACTCCAAACGCTTTGAAGGGATTGATGCCGATTTCAAAGAGCTGGCGAACGCAGCCCATAAAACGCCCAACGTGGTGGAGGCCACCAATAAAGCAGGCCTGTTCAGCAAACTGGAGGACATTCAGAGCAGGTGGGGGAAGGAGAGGGAGTCTGTGGTGGTGTGATGGGATTCTCTGTCTCACGGTGCACTGAAATGTGTGTTAGAGCAAAGAGAATGATTGTGTTATCGATAGAAAAAGGCAACACATACAAATGTAAGAACTGACCCATGAATGTATTTATACACTTATACATATTCACACAATTCACTGATAATGGGTGTGTGTAACCTTGTGTAGACTGTCTCTGTGTGAGAAGGCCTTGGCTGAGTATCTGGACACCAAGCGTCTGGCCTTCCCCAGATTCTACTTCATCTCCTCTGCTGACATGCTGGACATACTGTCCAATGGAACCAACCCACTCCAGGTAGGAACCTATACCCATTAGGTGTATCCACAAAGCCTCTCAGATTAGGCGTGCTTATTTAGGATCAGTTTAGCCTTTTAGATCATATTGAATACAATTATATTGACAGATTGAGACCTGATCCTAGATCAGTTTTTTTGCTCATACCTGTAGGACTCTGAGTCTCCACAAGGGAGCAGTGTTGGCCATAGTTTGCCAGAGTCTTTCCACCTCATCCTGGGAATAAAAAGTGCTAAATTATTCTCTTCAATACTGAAGGATAGTTGAACAACGACTTTTGTTGAAACCTGTCAATAACGCGTGGTCCTGACTTTTCCTGACATTAGTCCCTACTCTTCCCGCTCTGTCCCTAGGTCCAGAGACATCTATCCAAGCTGTTTGACAACACAGCCAAGATGCAGTTTGAGACTGACACGGAGGGGAACCCTACTAAGACAGGTCTGGGCATGTTCAGTAGGGAGGAGGAGTATGTCCCCTTTAATCAGCCCTGCGACTGCACCGGACAGGTAACACTATGATGGGGGACAGGGATTGAAAGATGTTATAGCATTTGTCAGATGTTCTCTGTCCAATCTGTGAAATCTCAAAGCCTGTAAATCTCAAAGCCTGTAAATCACAAAGCCTGTCAATCACATGTATTAGTTCCCTATTAGACACCTTCGTTTGAATGAAAAGCCCGTTGTGTTTATTCATGTTGTCTGATGCCCCTCGGTTCTAAAATGACAAACACATTCATAGAATGGCTGTGTAGTATGTCATCATTATCTGTGTGGTTGTCTTCAGGTGGAGATGTGGTTGAATCGGGTTCTGGAAACCATGCGGTCAACAGTGCGTCATGAGATGACAGAGGCAGTGATGGCCTATGAGGACAAACCCAGGGAGCAGTGGCTGTTTGACTACCCCGCTCAGGTACATTAGAATTAGAAGGTGTGTTAGAGCAGGGCTGTCACAAAAGCCTGCACACCAAATAGCTCTCCAGGAGGAGGGTTGACCGCTCCTGCCATGACCTGTGTCTTTTTAATCGATCTGTGTAGTGCATTCAGCTCTGTAGCTCGAACCTCTGTCTTCCTCTGACCTCTAACTTCTAATGTGTATATCGCACTCTAGGTGGCCCTGACGTGTACTCAGATCTGGTGGACGTCAGACGTGGGCATGGCCTTCTCCCGTCTGGAGGAGGGATATGAGAACGCCATGAAGGAATATAACAGGAAGCAGGTCGCCCAGCTCAACACACTAATCTCCATGCTGATTGGACAGCTGTCGCCGGGCGACCGCCAGAAGGTCATGACCATCTGCACCATAGACGTCCATGCGAGGGACGTGGTCGCTAAGATCATCGCTCAGAAGGTATCAGTATCAGTTTGTTTTCAACCTTTTCTCAATTATGAAATTAACATAATGATAAAGGATTTTTAAAAGTTTTGCAACTTTAACAAAGACAGAAAGTGTTTTGGATGTTGTTGTTTTTTACCCATCCCTGTTTTTCGTCTTCTTCCAATCCCCCCCCCCCCTCTCCTCTCTCTCTCTCTCCATTCCCTCATTCCCCCATCGCCAGGTGGAGAACTCTCAGGCGTTCCTATGGTTGTCTCAGCTACGTCATCGCTGGGATGAGAAGGAGAGACACTGCTTCGCCAACATCTGTGACGCCCAGTTCCTCTATTCATACGAGTACCTGGGCAACACACCACGACTTGTCATAACCCCACTGACTGACAGGTACACTGACCAATAAAAATAATGTTGGCACAGGGTATCACATTCTGATTGGTTTTCATCTCACTCACAGGTAAGTACCACTATGGTTGTTTACTTTTTTGATAGACAAGTTAGGGCGAGCCTAATCTCTCGTGAACAGATTCTGAGCGAAAACCAAATAATCTGTCAGGACGTGATGGAATTGGTAGGATAACGAGCAGCAGTAGTTCTGGTATTTGGATTTTCGTCACTGATTGTTTGGATGTATCAGGATTGGGCGAAGGCAGTGCTTAAACTTTGACTGCTTTGCACATGTGGTGAAATTAGCCCCCAACTCGGCACATGGAATTTTTTATTTTTTTATATATTTTTTTTCACCTTTATTTAACCAGGTAGGCAACAAGTTCTCATTTACAATTGCGACCTGAAATGGGGAATGGGGCGGGGGGCGGTTGTGGTTCAGGTCGGCTGTGGGCAGGGTGGCTTGATGTTTCTAAAATCTAAAATATGTTTTGATTTTGTTTAACACTTTTTTGGTTACTACATGATTCCATACATGTTATTTCATAGTTTTGATGTCTTCACTATTATTCTACAATGTAGAAAATAGTCCAAATAAAAACTATTGAATGAGTACAGTTGTGTTCAAACTTTTGACTGGTACTGTACATGTAAGAGATTAGCTAACTAGCCACTCTAGCTAGCTGGCTAACATTATAGGTTTAGAGTCATGACTAACAATAAAAATCATTATATTCTAATCGATTTTTGGGTTCATCATTTCTGTAAATACTTTTTATGCATGCTTATTTTTAATTTGATCTTTATTTAACTAGGCAAGTCAGTTAAGAACAAATTCTTATTTTCAATGACGGCCTAGGAACAGTAGGTTCAGAGGCAGAACAACATATTTGTACCTTGTCAGCTCAGGGATTTGAACTTGAAATCTTTCGGTTACTAGTCCAACGCGCGAACCACTAGGCTGCCCTGCCGCCCCAGCGCTTTCAAACTTTGAAAGTGCAAAGAAGTATGCTCTCAATGCAGTTATGCAGTCTGATACACCTACAGTGGGATGCCAAACTTGTTTAGCATTATCTAGTCCAAATATGGCACGATTCCACTGTTTTTATCCATTAGCATCACTTTCAATGAGGAACTTTTATTTTGAAGGTGAACTGCAAATTCACTATTGTGGCTAATTGTTTTTTTTAGGCAAGTCAGTTAAGAACAAATTCTTATTTACAATGATGGCCTACCAAAAGGCAAAAGGCCTCCTGCGGGGACGGGGGCCTGGGATTGTTATTGTGGTTAGCTTCTCATATGTAGGAATAAGCGGGTACCAGGGCCAGAGGACTGACACATTGGCCAACATTCCGATAGAAATGTATTATGCAGAACGAACATGCCTCCCTGATTCTAAGGGATCATGCCAGTTCTATTCATGCCATTTCTATCTGCAACGTATTCTCTTGGATTAATAAAACGAATCACAAGGAACATGTTTTGTTGCTTAGCACCTTTCATACAAGCAATTGCAGCTTGAACCGGGTTCCTACATTATTGTGGGAAATTATCACAGATAAAGTCTGAATATAAAAAGTAGATTTATGACCTGTTTCTGTAGTCCTCTGGCAAACTGTGCTGTGGCTGTGGAACTGACCATTAGCCCATTCCCTTTGAAGCCAGAACAAAGCACCACAAAGACAATGGTGTTTGAAGGCTGGATCACTGATCAGCGGCCATGTGCTCGTAGAGACAGCATATGGCCAGAGACTGTGCTCTATCTCGTTATCTCTGCCTGTCAAACTTTTGACCACTGACCCTCTGTCATTCAGCCATACTGGAGTCAGGCAAAGTTTGATATAAAGTTGTCATTCACTCACAGATGGCTTCTGGCCAACTTAAACAGTTTGATTTCAGCTTTCAGATGTGTTTGGATTTCAATCACGTAATTCTGGAAGCTGTGTTTTTAAGGATTGTGATGGCATCCCCCTGGTAGAAAAACAATGATGTAATCATACATACACAATACTTCTCGGTTAAAGTGTTTCAGCCCCTTCTGAGAACTGTGTTTAGGCATTCAGAACAAGCAGGTTTGTAGCCACCCAGACAGTTGATTGTGAGATATATGGCCATATTTCCAAAATGACTATTAAAAACGTTGGCAACAGTCTCTGGATGACACAAATTGGATCGTTTGTCTTCCGGTAGCTTTCATATCTCTATAACACACACTCTCTCTCTCTCACAATATATTGTCTATTTACCCTCTGCTTGCTGAAATGATTACCACATTGATTTCAGAGGCGAAACAACGCATTTATATTGATGATCAATTTCAGATTTGATCGTCTCCATCAGTCCTCCTCAACTCTTTAGTGTGCTATTGAAACATGCAGATTGTTGTTGCATTTCAATGCCCGCTTGTTATTTGACTTGAGTTAATCAGCCTATGAAGTGAAGTTGTTATTACTAAGAATGTGTGTGTGTGTTTCCCAGGTGCTACATCACTCTTACCCAGTCCCTCCACCTGACTATGAGTGGTGCTCCAGCAGGCCCAGCAGGCACTGGCAAGACAGAGACCACCAAGGATCTGGGCCGAGCCCTTGGCATCATGGTCTATGTATTCAACTGCTCCGAGCAGATGGACTACAAGGTGGGCTCCCACTCCTTCTGCAGACAGGCTATGAATCATCTAAGTCAGGGTTGGGCAACTTTTGATGGGGGTGGGGGACACAACAAAACAACTCATCATGAGGGCCCGCAGTTGCTCACGAGTCTGCGTACCCACGTCATACCTCCCCACGTTGTGGGCAAAACATCTTAGTGGCCCCACTCTTGACAGCAAAGAACATTTAAAACACTTTTTTAGAATACATTTCGTGCAATTCTACACATTTTGCCACGGAGTGTAGAGCAAATGTTGCCATTTAAAGTAAGTTTGCTGCAATTCTACACACATTTTCCCATGATGCGGTGAGGAAAACTGGCTGTCTTACAGTGAGTTTCCTGCAATTCTACACATCTTGCCATAGGGTGGAGAGAAATGTTTGCAGTTTTTAATACACTGCTCAAAAAAATAAAGGGAACACTAAAATAACACATCCTAGATCTGAATGAATGAAATATTCTTATTAAATACTTTTTTCTTTGCATAGTTGAATGTGCTGACAACAAAATCACACAAAAATGATCAATGGAAATCAAATTTATCAACCCATGGAGGTCTGGATTTGGAGTCACACTCAAAATTAAAGTGGAAAACCACACTACAGGCTGATCCAACTTTGATGTAATGTCCTTAAAATAAGTAAAAATGAGGCTCAGTAGTGTGTGTGGCCTCCACGTGCCTGTATGACCTCCCTACGACCTCCTGGGCATGCTCCTGATGAGGTGGGGGATGGCCTCCCGAGGGATCTCCTCCCAGACCTGGACTAAAGCATCCGCCAACTCTTGGACAGTCTGTGGTGCAACGTGGCGTTGGTGGATGGAGCGAGACATGATGTCCCAGATGTGCTCAATTGGATTCAGGTCTGGGGAACGGGCGGGCCAGTCCATAGCATCAATGCCTTCCTCTTGCAGGAACTGCTGACACACTCCAGTCACATGAGGTCTAGCATTGTCTTGCATTAGGAGGAACCCAGGGCCAACCGCACCAGCATATGGTCTCACAAGGGGTCTGAGGATCTCATCTCGGTACCTGATGGCAGTCAGGCTACCTCTGGCGAGCACATGGAGGGCTGTGCGGCCCCCCAAAGAAATGCCACCCCGCACCATGACAGACCCACCGCCAAACCGGTCATGCTGGAGGATGTTGCAGGCAGTAGAACGTTCTCCACAGCATCTCCAGACTGTCCAGACTGTCTCCACACGTGTCACGTCTTGCTAATTGCCTATCATTTCCACCTGTTGTCTATTCCATTTGCACAACAGCATGTAAAATGTATTGTCAATCAGTGTTGCTTCCTAAGTGGACAGTTTGATTTCACAGAAGTGTGATTGACTTGGAGTTACATTGTGTTGTTTAAGTGTTCCCTTTATTTTTTTGAGCAGTATATATCTGAGTGAGACTGAATTACGAAATCAATGTGTGCCCCCCCGATAATTCGACCATGATAACAAGTTTGGATAGCTGGGCACGGAACTAATTTAGCAATCTAAAAAAAGTTAACTGACACAGTCTATTTGACTGACTATCAGTGACTGACGTAACAAGAGTAAAACATCTGATGCACAACCAAATTTCGAAATTTCACCTTGTGTAGTCTACTATTCTAACTCGCAACAGTAAGTTGAGATCCAGACTGAGTTTTTTTTGGGGGGTGGGGGTGCAGGAGTGGATGGGGGGGGTTAATCCGAGGCCCTTCAAAAGGGGGGCGGGCCGCCAGTTACCCTGATCTAAGTCCTGCTTCTCCAACTCTGACACAGAGATGGAGGGGCGAGGAGGGTAAAGAGAGCTCCCTGTCGGTCTTCTCTCTCTCCCTCTGTCCTTGAAGGAAGAACTTAACAGTTCAACCTGATGGATGCATTTATTTTGCTGTTAAGTGGTGTCAGACGCCCTTCTCAGTGTTCCTGCTTCAACACACACACACACTGCATATAGAGTGGTCAATAGAGACGCAGGCACAATCTCTTCATACAGCTTGTTGCTGCCTGCCTAGACAGGATAATTATTATTGCCCTTCTCACTCTACACACACCACACTGTGTCAGAGAGAAGCGCTAATATGCACCAGGAGATGCAGCGATGGTGTAAAGTCATACAACCAAGCGGCACACACAGTCAGGCTTGGTTAGTATCAGGGCTCTGCCCTATAATAGAGAGGAGAGACTTGGATCCTACCTCTCTCCTGTCTAGTGAATCTCAGGAGGCTGTTTCTGTGTCTGTGGAGAAAGCTGATGGTGTGAGTTGGCGTTTAACCTTTTTCATATTGGAGTAGACAGACGGCAACAAAATGTCACCCGTTTAGGCAAGAAAGTTTAGGCCCTTGCTTTTGTGGTCAATCTCAAACGTCTGTTGTCATTCTTACCTTCAATTTTACTCTGTATAGAACACATCTCCCTCTCTCTTCTCTCTCTCTGACCCTTCCTGCAGTCGTGTGGCAACATTTATAAAGGCCTGGCCCAGACAGGAGCGTGGGGCTGCTTTGATGAATTTAACAGGATCTCTGTGGAGGTGCTGTCTGTGGTTGCTGTGCAGGTAAGCATGTCCCTGGGCTAATCATACAGTGTGCTCCAAAGGTATTGGCACAGTGGCCCTTTTTATTTAGTCTCTGTACTGTAAAGAAGAATATCATATGTTACTATTAAACACTTCTATTGCAGATAGTCCTGGATGAATCGTGAATAAGGATGAGCGAGAAGGTTAGACGCAAAAATATCATACCCCCATCCAAAATGCTAACCTCCCCTTTTCTTGTAATTGTGAGAGGTTAGCATGTCTTGGGGGTATGATATTTGTGTGTCTGTAAATCCCACTCATTATTCACGATTCATTCAGGACTATCCATAATCATAGTAGCATCCACATGAATGTAGATGTGTTTAGAAACATTTTACTCTTCCTTAAAAGTGACTCCTAAATTACACAATACATTATTTACCATTCATTTCTATTGGGCACAATACTTTTGGAACTCACTGTATACAGTACTAATAAGCAATGATTGCATTGAGTTAGCATAGTACCCATTCATATTTTGTCATCATTGTAATGTGTATTGTTGCAAAACTCATAACTAGCCTACGGATATTGTTGTACTCACTTTGTCTAGGTGTCCTAGGCCTAGTTATATGACCTGTAACCTAAATGAATGTATGCATTCATCTGACAAATCAGCATTTGAGGACGTGATGGATACATGCTTCCAGGGAGACAGCAATCTCACCGAGGTGGAAAAAAACCCCTCTTAAAACCAACAAACCCCCATTAGCATCACTGCAAACTGGGACACTCACCGACGATCACCTTAATTGGTAGCACCTGATGTGCTTATCAACCAGACTCAGCATTTGGACAAGGTTGCTGCTGCCCCCTGGGGGATGGAGTATGAAAGTGTATCCCAGATAGTATGTTTGTCTATGTCCTAACACTTACCTTAACCCATATCCTAACTTTATGTGCAGTAGATGATGCTGAAAGGGTTTCATCATCAAACTGGTAGTATAGCACAGCACAGCCAGTTTCTCTGCCCTCTCCCCGGCAGCTAGCTATGAAAGGAAACATTCTCAATAAGTCAGTGAGGAGAGAGAACTTTGAAATTGTAAAGTGGCAGAACGAAGCAATAGCTGGGCGTTAGCAGGCGTATTGAATAATAAATCAAGCTATGCTTGGAAAGGATGAAAGGAAGAAGACCTTGGATAAGACCGGGCAGAAAACAATCAAATGGTTCTGAAGGGCACTCTCCTACCCGCTCCAGTACCCTCTGTCACGCTCGTGAAAAAGGTCGGACCAAGGCGCAGCGTGTGTCAGGTTCCACATATTTTATTCGGATGAAACTTCTACACCAAAAAAAAAACGCCACATAAGTGGTGCAACTTGCACACACAAACAATATCCCACAAAGCAGGTGGGGGGAAAAGGGCTTCCTAAATATAATCCCCAATTAGAGGCAACGATTACCAGCTGCCTCTAATTGGGAACCATACAAAACCAGCAACATATAAATACACATTCTAGAACACCCCCCTAGTCATACCCTGACCTAAACCACTATAGAGAATCTAAGGGGTCTCTATGCTCAGGGCGTGACACTCAGCACGCTACACAAAACATTTTAAACTGTTTTTCAACGGAACAACAAAATTAGCGTTTCTCATTGGACAAGTCCTGGTAGTGCCTCCCACCCTTTTTCTCAGTCTGTTTTTCCTCTGTTCTTTGCCTAATGAATACGACCCACCCGTCTTCTCCATAAGCGAATGTCAGAGGAAGGTGTACCATAATCCATTCTGTTTAAGGGGAGAGCAGGCGCCATAACGTAGCTGCAGTTTGTGAGTGCGTTCGCAGGTGGCAGGATCAATTCTCCATTAGGTAAAGGGCAGGGAAACAGAAGGCAGCACAGACACAGCTGAATGGAGACAAATTAGCTAAATTCAGCCCCTCTCTTATCCTCAACACAACTGTCTGTTGGTGAAATTGTCTGCAAAATACCAGACTGGATGATGAATAATGACTAATGGGTGTATAATTATGAGAGTGCTGTTTCATATACACAGAGTAAACACATCATTTTCTAAACTAATCTATTTTACCACACCCTATACAGTCGAGATCTTGGGTTCAGCCAAGGACACGGAAAAGTTAATCTCATTCTTACTGTACACATCCTAGACACACACACACATAGATGTAGGATATGTGAAATGATGAGGATGAACTAGTGTTGCCGTTTCATCCTTTTAGTAAACGCTAGCTTATAGCTTATAGCGAATATCATTGCCTTGGCTATTTTTTAGAGTGTGAATACCGTTCCATTTTGTGTTTGTTGGTGATTGAATGCGAGTGGTAGTATCTTACAAGATCACCTACCGATGGGGACATCCGCAGAACCCTTTTGGAACCATTTCTTCTAAACTCAGCAAAAAAAGAAACATCCTCTTACTGTCAACTGCGTTTATTTTCAGCAAATAAATAAACATTTGTATGAACAACTGAGACATAAACCGAACAAGTTCCACAGACATGTGACTAACAGAAATGAAATAATGTGTCCCTGAACAAGGGGGGGGGGGGGTCAAAATCAAAAGTGGTGTGGCCACAAGCTGCATTAAGAGCTGCAGTGCATCTCCTCATGGACTGCACCAGATTTGCCAGTTCTTGCTGTGAGATTTTACCCCACTCTTCCACCAAGGCACCTGCGAGTTCCCAGAGAATTCTGGGGGGATTGGCCCTACCTCACCCTCCAATCCAATAGGTCCCAGACATGCTCAATGGGGTTGAGATCCAGAGTCTTCGCTGCCCTTGGTAGAACACTGACATTCCTGTCTTGCAGGAAATCACGCACAGAACGAGCAGTATGGCTGGTGGCATTGTCATGCTGCAGGATCATGTCAGGATGAGCCTGCAGGAAGGGTACCACATGTGGGAGAAGGATGTCTTCCCTGTAACGCACAGCATTGAGATTGCCTGCAATGACAATAAGCTCAGTCCGATGATGCTGTGACACACCGCCCCAGACCCTCCACCTCCGAATCGATCCCGCTCCAGAGTACAGGCCTCAGTGTAACGGTCATTCCTTCGACGATGAACGCGAATCCGACGATCACCCCTGGTGAGACAAAACCGTGACTCGTCAGTGAAGAGCACTTTTTGCCAGTCCTGTCTGGTTCAGTGACGGTGGGTTTCTGCCCATAGGCGACGTTGTTTCCAGTGATGTCTGGTGAGGACCTGCCTTACAACAGGCCTACAGGCCCTCAGTCTAGCCTCTCTCAGCCTATTGCGGACAGTCTGAGCAATGATTGAGGGATTGTGCGTTCCTGGTGTAACTCGGGCAGTTGCTGTTGTCATCCTGTACCTGTCCCGCAGGTGTGATATTTGTTTGTACCGATCCTGTGCAGGTGTTGTTACACGTGGTCTGCCACTGCGAGGACGATCAGCTGTCCGTCCTGTCTCCCTATAGCGCTGTCTTAGGTATCTCACAGTATGGACATTGCAATTTATTGCCCTGGCTACATCTGTAGTCCTCATGCCTCCTTGCAGCATGCCTAAGGCACGTTCATGCAGATGAGCAGGGAGCAGGGCCTCTTTAGTGTCCTAAGTTTTCATAACTCTGACCTTAATTGCCTACCGTCTGTAAGCTGTTAGTGTTTTAATGACCGTTCCACAGGTGCATTTTTGCTGAGTTTAGTTCCTGACTGTCTTATATCTCTATATATCTCTGTATATCTATATATCTGTCCTGTCCAGGTGAAGAGCATCCAGGACGCCATCCGAGACAAGAAGCAGAGGTTTAACTTCATGGGCGAGGAGGTGAATCTTTTCCCCTCTGTAGGTATCTTCATCACCATGAACCCAGGCTACGCTGGCAGGACCGAACTACCTGAGAATCTCAAGGCCCTGTTTAGGTAACACACGGAAAACGCACAAAAGTGTTTCCTTGTTTTTAAAATGCTATAATGTCATTTTTTAACAACGAAACGATGAGACTGATGGAAAAACAAAGATGAGTTACCTCTTTCAAGACATTCACCGTGCGATGTTTATGATAATGTTGACGGAAGAAAAGCTGACAAATGACAATGAATATATTTCAGTCCAGCAGTTACATGTAGTACTCTTGGTGAACTTAATGTCCCCGACGGGATTTGGACCAGGATTAACTAGAAGCCACATGACTGTGTCAGCCCTCTGAACTAAATCTTACTCTCTATTTCTCCCTCCTTCCTTCTCTCTTTCCCTCTCTACCTCCCTCCCTCTCTGTAGGCCTTGTGCCATGGTAGTACCAGACTTTGAATTGATCTGTGAGATCATGTTGGTGGCTGAAGGTTTCCTCGATGCCAGAGTCCTGGCAAGGAAGTTCATCACCCTCTACACACTCTGCAAAGAGCTGCTTTCCAAACAGGTACAGTATGCTTCAGATCCCTGATCTTATGCACTAGCTCCATTATAGCCTGGTCCCTTGTCTGTTTGTGCTGGCTTGCCAACTCACATGGTCATTGTGGCAAGACAATGACCATACAGTAGGAGTTGGCAAGACAGCACAAACAGATCGGGGACTAGGCTAGGCTAGCTCCATTATGTCCATATTGGTTATTACACAAAAATGGCTTGATATAGAGAAGAACTGAGTCATGACCGCAGTAAAATTCAATGTGACTGCTGAGTCATGGTAATCTCCTGTTATGCACTCTGGACATGCATTAGTAGTACGATCATCAGGTAACTAATGGCCTGGTACTCAGGGCTCTATTTAAGCAATAAGGCATGGGGGGGTGTGGTATATGGCCAATATACCACGGCTAAGGGATGTTATTTCGCATGATGCAACGGGGAGTGCCTGGATACAGCCCTTAGCTATGGCATATTAGCCATATACCACAAACCCCCGAGGTGCCTTATTGCTATTTTATACTGGTTATCAATGTAATTGGAGCAGCACAAATACATGTTTTGTCATACCCGTGGTATACGGCTGTCAGCCAATCAGCATTCAGGGCTCGAACCACCCAGTTTATAATATGAAATAACTTGCTTTGTGCAAACTTGTGTGTAAAAAGATATGTATAGATTAACATGTTAGAATATCTTGTTTGGGCCTCCTGAGTGGCGCAGTAGTCTTAGGCATCACTACAGACCCTGGTTCGTTCCCAGGCTGTGTCGCAACCGGCCATGACTGGGAGACCCATGAGGTGATGCACAATTGGCCCAGCGTCGTTTCGGGTTAGGGGACAGTTTGGCCGGCCTGGACGTCCTTGTTCCATTGCGCTCTAGCGACTCCTTGTGGCGGGCTGGTCGCATGCACACTGTACGGTGTTTCCTCCGACACATTGGTGCAGCTGGCTTCTGGGTTAAGCGAGCAGTGTGTCAAGAAGCAGTGTGGCTTGGCAGGGTCGTGTTTCGGAGGATTCATGGCTCTCGACCTTCACCTCTCCTGAGTCCGTAGGAGAGTTGCAGCAATGGGACAAGATTGTAACTAGCAATTGGATATCACGAAAAAAGGGGTAAAAAATATGTTTGACCATTTGTCCTTGTCTTACTTTCAAAATATGTTCAGCTGAAACCAGAAAAAAGGACACAGTCATGTTTGGCATTTCAAAACAACAAAGACTATGCTTTGTCTGTCTAGTAAACAAGCACTTTCGGAAACTTTTGGTACATCCATTTCTATCCCTTCCATTACATTTCTATCCCTTCCATTACACATCTTTGTCATTCTTGGAAAAGGAAAATGTGCCTTAAATATTAATGTTCCGTCTCTCCCTGGTCTCCAGGACCACTATGACTGGGGGTTGAGGGCCATCAAGTCTGTCCTGGTGGTGGCTGGCTCCCTGAAGCGGGGTGACCCAGATCGGCCTGAGGACCAGGTCCTCATGCGGGCTCTGAGAGACTTCAACATCCCTAAGATCGTGACAGATGACATGCCAGTGTTCATGGGGCTTATCGGAGACCTGTTCCCTGCTCTGGACGTCCCCAGGAAGAGAGACCTGGAGTTTGAGAAGCATGTCAAGCAGTCTGTGCTGGACCTCAAATTACAGGCTGAGGATAACTTTGTACTGAAGGTGAGTTGTAATTACCGGTTGACCAGGGTGGGCTGTTTCAGCCTTTAGAGAGTGTTGGTTAAAAGTTATGTTTTCATGTTGATGAATGACTTAATGAATGAAACAATTCATTTAACAAGTGACCCAGGCCTAGAATCATCCAAAAATACATGAAAAGACACCGTTTTTTGACGGTAGATGATAGCCCTGTAAGAGCACAGCCCATAATACTGTAATGTCCCTGACCTTCAATAACACTGCCAGGGAAATGAAACCACACTTCAATCTTGGTAATTAACAATAAAACAACAAATTCAGCTTTTGCGTTCCTCTGCTACTAGTTCCCTTTTCTCCAAAAGCCATGTACCTGGTGTTGCACTGTACTGTATCAGTGGTAAGTACACATTAGTGTCAGAGCAGTCTGGGTTGTGGATGAATCGGCCAAATATACCCAACCCAAACCCTCCGGTTATACTGTAATAACGTCCCAGGTGGAAAGGTCCACCGTCCTTATTCTAGCCATTATGCTGCGTTCACACACACACACACACGCACACACATACAATGTCAGAGACAGAGGAAAGCGGGGCCAGGGGAAATGAGTGCAATCTGCAGCAGGTCAAAGCGGTATGGTAGCAACGTAATGACACTCCATCACGCCTCTGTACCGCAAGAGCAGCTCTTAACCCTGCCACTGTCACAGACACCACACATGGATATAAACAGGGAGGGAACAGGCTGATGAGACAACGGCAGGTCAATAATGATCCATTTGTATCGTCTGAACCTTACACTCTCCGTCTCTGTCGGACACCCTATTCCCTGAAGCGATGTTAAACTATATTATAGTGCACGACTTTTGGCCACATTCTGTTGGTCAGTAAGATTAGAGTGAAAGGAGGAAGTCCAGAGGGGAATGGGTTTATTTGACTTTAGTGTTAGCCTCTCATAATGTTAGCCTGTTGTAGTGTTAGCCTCTCATAATGTTAGCCTGTTGTAGTGTTAGCCTCTCATAATTTTTGCCTGTTGTAGTGTTAGCCTCTCATAATTTTTGCCTGTTGTAGTGTTAGCCTCTCATAATGTTAGCCTGTTGTAGTGTTAGCCTCTCATAATGTTAGCCTGTTGTAGTGTTAGCCTCTCATAATGTTAGCCTGTTGTAGTGTTAGCCTCTCATAATTGTTGCCTGTTGTAGTGTTAGTCTCTCATAATGTTAGCCTGTTGTGGTGTTAGCCTTTCATAATTTTAGCCTGTTGTAGTGTTAGCCTCTCACAATGTTAGCCTGTTGTACTGTTAGCCTCTCATAATGTTAGCCTGTTGTAGTGTTAGACGCTTGTAGCGCTAGCATTAGCACCTGTCAGCTGCCCACATCTCAAATCTAATATCAATGTGGATTTTTCAGATGCTAACACTATGGTGAGGGTGAATAGCTTGAGTCAATTGCATTGATTGAGAATGCCATCAATGAGTTTTACTGTGAAAGGAAATATGATTTTCTCTCGCACTCTCGCTCTCTCTCGTTTTCTTACCGTTACAGAGACTTTGATATTTGCCACAATGTACTTTAATCTGTTATTTTCTCATGTTCCTGTCACATCCACAATTCAAGTTGTTAATATTTTGTGTATCAAAGTGTTGCTGATATTAATGAGGTGAATTTGATACTTTACATAACACAGATGAGGCCGTTTTAGAGGTAGCATAATTTGTTCTTTCCACACTGTTTGCTGTTTGCTTTATGCAGTAAATACTGCTCTTTCACAGAGCTGTAACATGAGTGACACACTGTACGGTACTGATCTACTCTGCTGCATTGCAGTGTACCATACCATTCTGTATAGCAATACCATACTATTTGTCTCTCCCTTTCTCTCCCTGGCTCTCACTCTCTCCTTCCTTCCCCCAGGTGGTACAGTTGGAAGAGTTGCTGGCGGTGCGCCACTCTGTGTTTGTGGTGGGTAATGCAGGCACAGGGAAGAGCCAGGTGATGAGGTCTCTCCAACGGACTTACCAGAACATGAAGCGGAGGCCCGTGTGGGCGGACCTCAACCCCAAAGCTGTGACCAATGATGAGCTGTTTGGCATCATCAACCCTGCAACCAGGGAGTGGAGGGATGGTGAGGGGAGGGCATGATGATGACGGTCGTGATGGTGATGATGATTGTCATGATGGTGATGATGATATGACCAACATATAGACCTTTGATGCATGTCTGTTTTCCAGGTCTGTTCTCTAACATCATGCGTGAGCTGGCTAACCTCAGCCACACTGGGCCTAAATGGATCGTACTGGATGGAGACATAGACCCCATGTGGATTGAGTCTCTCAACACTGTCATGGACGACAACAAGGTGTGTGTCTGTCTTCCTGTCTGTGTTTCTCTGTCCGTCTGTGTAATAACTCTCTGTACCTTTCCCTGCATTAGGTGTTAACCCTGGCGAGTAATGAACGCATCCCTCTCAACCCGACCATGAGGTTGGTGTTTGAGATCAGCCACCTCCGGACTGCTACTCCTGCTACTGTATCTAGAGCTGGTATGCTAGTCATTCGCCTCCTCCATTACCTCTCCTCCTCGTCTCCTTATCCTATCCCTGTCCCCCTGCTCTCCTCTTCTTTGGTTGTTATCCTAGACCACATATTTCACAGTTAGATCACATTTGACATGTATTTGTACGTACTGTGAAGTTACCTGTTTACATGTGACTACAGAGTAACAAGCTCTGCTTGTCCCTCCAGGCATTCTGTATATCAACCCAGCAGATCTGGGCTGGAACCCACCTGTATCCAGCTGGATTGACAGGAGGGAGGTCCAATCGGAGAAGGCCAACCTGACAATCCTGTTTGACAAGTACCTCCCCTCATGTCTAGACACCCTCAGGTCCAGGTAACACATCAGCTGTCAGTATGGAATGGTTCATAGTGATCTAGATGGTTCCTCTGGACTGAGGGGAGAGAGACTGTAGACAGAGAGGGCGTGAGAGTGACAGAGAACAATAGGCCTAAATAGTGTAAGACATAAAACAAATATATATACTGTATATTTAGTTCACTGATGGTCTTACCCCTATGTCTGTAATGTGTGTGGTCAGGTTTAAGAAGATCATCCCAGTCCCGGAGCAGAGTATGGTCCAGATGCTGTGCCATCTGTTGGAGTGTCTGTTAACCCCAGAACACACCCCTCCAGACTGCCCTAAGGAACTCTACGAACTCTACTTTGTCTTCGGTGCTGTCTGGGCCTTCGGAGGTGCCATGTTCCAGGACCAGGTAAGATGGTTGAATGATTCCTATGATTGTGGTTGGTCCTCTGTAGCTCAGTGGGGCTTATAACACCAGGATAGTTGGTTAGATTCCTAGGACCACCCGTACTTAAAATGTAAGTTGCTTTGGATAAAAGTGTCTCCTAAATGGCATATATTATTATGAAGTATTTTTGTGAGACACATTCCTACGTAGTGGATAAGTGCGTTCCCTCAGAGTCAAAGAATAAAATAGATTGCTTCAGAAAAAGGGGTATACTTTTATCACGGGTGCAAACGCTTTAGTAAATCGTCATCTAATTCGCTCTCCAACTCCCCTCGAAGCTTCAGATGATGAGAATTGCTTCACATATATTTCAGTAAAGTATGGTGGCTTTCAATGCGAGGACTCCGTACTGTATTGCAGCTTCATCTTCAAAACTAAGTGTATTCCACTCACAGTCCTAAACACTATAGCCGGCTGAATTTTTAACCAGAGGCGAACAAAGTGACGAGCGGTTGCTAAGCAACCCAGACAGCTCCGTACAGTAACCATGTCCATCTACGTTATGGGATAAAACAGTCTCTGACTAGCATACCAATGTACGCCACTTTATTTCCTTATCTACACTGCATTTATATGCTAAGTGGGTTTATTGACTGTAGAGCAGGGCCTGAACACAGTAGACAGCCTGGAGAGAGGGAAAGGAGAGAGGAGAGAGAGGAAATAACAGCTCAGGGATTTTTATTTTTTACTGATGGGTACCCACTGGCCACAGATGTCATTTCAACATCAAGTTCAACATCAACTCAACATTAAAGTTGTTAACTAATGTGAATTCAACGTGAAATCAACAAAAATGTCCCCAAGTCATTGGATTGAGGTTCAAATTTACATGACTTTTTTGAAAATCCAATCGCTTTTCCACGTTGAATCATCGTCATCACATTGACTTTTCTTGTTGAAATGACATGGAAACAATGTTAACCAGTTTCCACCAGTGGGTAGTTGTTCCACCAGTGGGTAGTTGGATAGGAGTGTCTTTGTTTCATTTGATTGTTTTTTAATGCAGACCGAAAGTGTGATCGCAACGCAATAAACCATGGCTTCCTCTCCCAGAAGTATCTCAAGACTATTGAGATTGACCCAATGTTTGTCTCTCCGTGTGTGTGTGTGTGTGTGTGTGTGTGTAGTTGGTGGACTACCGTGTGGAGTTCAGTAAGTGGTGGGTGACAGAGTTTAAGACCATCAAGTTCCCCTCCCAGGGGACCGTGTTTGACTACTACATTGACCCCGACACCAAGAAGTTTGAACCCTGGTCCAAGATGGTGCCCAGGTTCGAGATGGATGCTGATATTCCTCTACAGGTACGGTAAAGTCTTGTGTTACTGGTGTCACTTCATGTCACTTCTATAGTGACATTATACCGACATTATACCATGCATTAGCTGCTTCAAAGCTCTTCTATGTAGTCATCGACGGTCTACAGTAAAATATCTTCTCATTACATATTCTTTACAATTTATCAGATGCTCTTTTACCAGATGCTCTTCGCCAGAGCAATTTACAATAAGTGTACATCAGTGGCGTAAATATTGCACAACATCCGGCTTGAAGGACCACAATAAGTTATGGTTTAGGTTGTACTTGGAGTTGAGTAATCTGATCCTAGATCTGTGGGGAAACACCAACCTGTAGATTATCTACAGTCTATCTGAACTCTGTCCCCTATCTCCCCTCTCCCAAGGCATGTCTGGTCCACACCACAGAGACTATCCGCGTCCGTTACTTCATGGACCGCCTCTTGGAACGCCGCCGGCCCGTCATGCTGGTCGGGAATGCCGGTACTGGGAAGTCTGTTCTGGTCGGAGACAAACTGGGATCACTGGACCAGGAGAAATACATGATCAAAAACGTCCCCTTCAATTATTACACCACCTCTGCCATGCTACAGGGTAGGGAATGGTCTGCTACTACTAGCGTACAACTGTAAATAAATATACTGTAGCCTAGCTGGTTCTCTCCATTCCCTCTTTCTACACTCATCCTCCATCCATCTCTTTCTACACTCAACCTCCATCCATCTTTCTACACTCATCCTCCATCCATCTTTCTACACTCATCCTCCATCCATCTCTCTACACTCATCCTCCATCCATCTCTTTCTACACTCATCCTCCATCCATCTCTCTACACTCATCCTCCATCCATCTCTCTACACTCACCTCCATCCATCTTTCTACACTCATCCTCCATCCATCTCTTTCTGCACTCATCCTCCATCCATCTCTTTCTGCACTCATCCTCCATCCATCTCTTTCTGCACTCATCCTCCATCCATCTCTTTCTACACTCATCCTCCATCCATCTCTTTCTACACTCATCCTCCATCCATCTTTCTACACTCATCCTCCATCCATCTTTCTACACTCATCCTCCATCCATCTTTCTACACTCATCCTCCATTCATCTTTCTACACTCATCCTCCATCCATCTCTTTCTGCACTCATCCTCCATCCATCTCTTTCTGCACTCATCCTCCATCCATCTTTCTACACTCATCCTCCATTCATCTTTCTACACTCATCCTCCATCCATCTCTTTCTGCACTCATCCTCCATCCATCTCTTTCTACACTCATCCTCCATTCATCTTTCTACACTCACCCTCCATCCATCTATCTACACTCATCCTCCATCCATCTTTCTACACTCATCCTCCATTCATCTTTCTACACTCATTCTCCATCCATCTCTTTCTGCACTCATCCTCCATCCATCTCTTTCTACACTCATCCTCCATCCATCTTTCTACACTCATCCTCCATCCATCTTTCTACACTCATCCTCCATCCATCTCTTTCTACACTCATCCTCCATCCATCTCTCTACACTCATCCTCCATCCATCTTTCTACACTCATCCTCCATCCATCTTTCTACACTCATCCTCCATCCATCTTTCTACACTCATCCTCCATCCATCTTTCTACACTCATCCTCCATCCATCTCTTTCTGCACTCATCCTCCATCCATCTCTTTCTGCACTCATCCTCCATCCATCTCTTTCTGCACTCATCCTCCATTCATCTCTTTTTACATTCCCATCCCTCTCTCTTTCCACTCTCATCCTCTCCCTCTTCCCTCTCTCCTGCAGCGGTGTTGGAGAAGCCCCTGGAGAAGAAGGCAGGCCGTAACTATGGTCCTCCAGGCAGCAGGAGGCTGGTCTACTTCATAGACGATATGAACATGCCAGAGGTGGACGCCTACGGCACCGTGCAGCCACACACACTCATACGCCAACACCTGGACTACAACCACTGGTGAGAGGACGTGCACACACAGACCCTGCAGTCACACACAATCATACGCCAATGTAACAGTGCTCTTGCGTCTGTTCTTGCGTTGTGTACAACCATCGACACAGACTCCAACTTGTAGCACCAATCATGGAGATTTATTCTGATAGATACAGCACAAAATTGCACATAATGCAATGCACGGCTCACCATCCAACAATGCACTCACGCACTGTACAAAATATATGAAACCTCCCCACTAGACACAGTAAGTTACACCAAACACCTGGATTGTGAGGCACAGCTGAGTGAACATAATAATTTGCTTTTTTTTAAATTTTGCTGAACTGATGGTCTACATCTGATGGTCAGTCTGAGGGGATGGAGAGTGTAGTGGTGAGGCTGCCTCTCACACGAATCACCATCCCTCTCTCCCTCCCTCCACTGAGAAAAGTGGACAGTCTTCAAGCTGATGGCGAAACTCAAGTCGCAGTGCATTGTTTTTGCCTCATGCACCAATTAATGTTGTTAATTCGATGTCCAGATAAAGTGAAATATTACTTGATATAAAAAAGAGTCACGCCTCTAATAATAACAATGCAGGCTTTACGGAAACACTTTGCTGTAGTCATTCATTACAGCTGCAGTGCTGGTTGTAGTGCGAGTGGAAGTAGAGAGAACATGCATTTTATGGCTTATAAAAGTTTTGAACAAAGTGTTGACATTGCTGAATAACTTAAACATGGATTTACTCATAAAAACAGCAGCGCTTTGCTGTATTCGTTGAATCTCTCACTAGCAGTGGTGGGCCGTCAGGGCCAGCAAGGCCTTCTCTGCTGGCCTAAACATCATCAGAATATAGTTTTTTTTAAATATATTTTCGCACAAATATGTATTAAATTATTCCCCAGAGTAAGAGTTATACTTACATTTACATTTACATTTAAGTCATTTAGCAGACGCTCTTATCCAGAGCGACTTACAAATTGGTGAATTCACCTTCTGACATCCAGTGGAACAGCCACTTTACAATAGTGCATCTAAATCATTAAGGGGGGGTGAGAAGGATTACTTATCCTATCCTATGTATTCCTTGAAGAGGTGGGGTTTCAGGTGTCTCCGGAAGGTGGTGATTGACTCCGCTGTCCTGGCGTCGTGAGGGAGTTTGTTCCACCATTGGGGGGCCAGAGCAGCGAACAGTTTTGACTGGGCTGAGCGGGAACTGTACTTCCTCAGTGGTAGGGAGGCGAGCAGGCCAGAGGTGGATGAACGCAGTGCCCTTGCTTGGGTGTAGGGCCTGATCAGAGCCTGGAGGTACTGCGGTGCCGTTCCCCTCACAGCTCCGTAGGCAAGCACCATGGTCTTGTAGCGGATGCGAGCTTCAACTGGAAGCCAGTGGAGAGAGCGGAGGAGCGGGGTGACGTGAGAGAACTTGGGAAGGTTGAACACCAGACGGGCTGCGGCATTCTGGATGAGTTGTAGGGGTTTAATGGCACAGGCAGGGAGCCCAGCCAACAGCGAGTTGCAGTAATCCAGACGGGAGATGACAAGTGCCTGGATTAGGACCTGCGCCGCTTCCTGTGTGAGGCAGGGTCGTACTCTGCGGATGTTGTAGAGCATGAACCTACAGGAACGGGCCACTATACTCTTCATTTCATAGCTTTCCTCTTGGTTGCACTGCTTCCAGCCCCAGGTTGAGATTTGGAGGGCTGGTCTTTATGTTAGATCTTTTATCCAATCATATTCAGCCATCATGTGTTGCCAGGGGTCTAAAATCTGCCCTCAGGCCTTCAGAATCAACAGTGCGGGCGCTTGTAGCTTAAAGTGAATGGAAATGAAAATTTAGTGTCAACCAATCAGCTTTAGAGTTGGCTATTGTATGCCTGCTGGCTGCCTCCAGTGTTACACAGGAGCCAGCTAGCAGGCGTAGTGTGTGCACGTCTTTTGATTGGATTACCAATATTGAGAGGCAGGTCCTATATGGGCAGGTATATGCAAACCTCAGAGCTAGGAAACTGAATTTGATAAGCTAATTCATTTGCGTACTACTAAGCTGTTTTTTTAACCCACCATGGCGGAAGGAGAAGAAGATATCGATTTGGTCAAGGATATAATTATAACGTCATTCTCAAGACAAACTTTTCAAGAAAAGTTAGACATTGTCAGGAGAGTTCGCCCGACGCTACAAAGCCTGTCACAGGCGGGAAAGGGGTTCGTTCGCCACTTTCAAAGTTCCAACTACGAGCGCTATCAATGGGTCATAGACTCCGAGAAGCACTACAAACTGTACTGCTGGGAATGCCTATTATTTGCAAGTGATAGATTTGGTGTTTGGAGCCTCACTGGCTTTGCAAACTTGAGTTGTCTAACCAAGGCAGCAATGAAACACGGCTGGGCACTTACAAGCAATGGTGCTTTTGAAAACTTTTGGGGACACCCGAGTGGATCAACAGCTCAACGAACAAGCGCGCAGGGCAATGGGAGCTGCACAATGAAGAGGTATTGTACTCTTCCCCTGTAATTCTATGAATAAAAATGTCAATTTCAAAGTGACGCAACGCCTGGTTTTATAGTGCGTTTCTGTCTAAATGTATAGTGTCTAGAGCCATGGCATCATAATGATGGTAATAAGAGGTGGATTAATTCGGGTGGGACTGTGTAGGACGTCACTGAAGGCCCAGCCCCCAGGGACACGGCACGCCACTGCTCAACTGTCATGCTTTTAAAAGTTTTGAAATCTCAGTTTCAGCTTTGCTGTGTGCTCAAGGCTTCTTTTTACAGTCTATGGCTCAAGGAGACTGCAGACGCTGTGATCTAAGCTATCTGATTTGCCAGCAGTCGGCCTAAAGGTGCACTTGATTTGCTCTCTGGGTTCTACCTTCAGACACATGAAATGGTTTAAAATGGGAAACTTTGCCTTCCTGGCGCTAGGGCTTCTGAAACACGTGCACCTACTGCCAACAGCATGAAACAAATAACAAAAATAGGAACGCAAGGCTTTATCTTAGTTTTTTTTACATAAATGTTTGGAGATCAACCAGTTGGTGACCACTGCAGTAGATCTATACTTTTCGTCCTATGTATTGTTATCACAGATGGAACTTGACAGTGATATGTTATGGAAAAGAACGATGTTCCACTTCATAATTTAAGAACCCCATAAATGTTGGACAATTACAGTAAAGGCACATTTATTCAGAGTTACTGTACCACAGCTCTTTTAAAGAGGGTACTGGCTGGCTAACCCTGCTATAGCAAACCTACTGCAGTGAGTTAGTCCAATAATTGATCTGTTATTCAGCTTACTACAGCAGAGCATGTCTTCAGTTTACTATTCAAAGGGACACTCACTGCAGTTGCTGTTACTAAAATATGCTACAACTTAAATGATGTCCAATGTGAGAGCTTAGGCATGTGATTTTCCTTAAAAGGATTGTGTAGTTGGGGCATCAGGCATAGTAAGCGTATTGTAGACACAGCCACAGAGTGTGTGTGTGTGTGTGTGTGTGTGTGTGTGTGTGTGTGTGTGTGTGTGTGTGTGTGTGTGTGTGTGTGTGTGTGTGTGTGTGTGTGTGTGTTTTACACACGGTCAGCCAGTAGAGTTATGGAGAGTATCTCAGGTATGAAATTGAGAGGGAAAAGGGTGTTACTAAACTATGCTGGCTTAAGGCAGAATTGAGGTGTGCATATTGACAGGAGCACATGAAGAGTGTGTTTCTGTATTTCATTGCAATGTGCCTGTGCTTTTGTGTGCCTGTGGACGTGTTTAACTATACTTATGGGGACCAGAAGTCCCCACAAGAATAGTAAACGAGCAAAACATTGACATTTTGTTAGTCCCCATACGGTCAAATGCTATATTGAACAAAAATATAGACGCAACATGTAAAGTGTTTCTTGAGCTGAAATAAAAGATCGTAGAAATGTTTCATACACACACAAAAACGTATTGTGCACAAATTTGTTTGCATCGCTGTTAGTGAGCATTTCTCATTTGCCAAGATAATCCATCCACCTGACAGGTGTGGAATATCAAGAAGCTGATTAAACAGTATCACGTTCTTTAAGGATCGTAGACAGGTGCAGGAATGCGTAATAGGGTGTTTTATGACTCCACCCAAAATACATGAACATGACACGGGGACGAATCCCAAAACAAACAAGTATAAGCGAGACCCGGGAGACCCGTAATAACAAGTGCACCAGCAGCGGGACGTAACCGGCCTCGGAGACGACCACCGGGGCGCGGTGTGGGTCGGGCAGTGTGCCAACAGTGAAAATCACTGCGGTGGCGGTCGGCGCATGGCCCGCCAGTTCCTTGTGCCGACGCACGGCCCGCTGGTGACGAGTGTGCACAGCGTTCCAGGTCTCCTCAGCACACCCAAACCACTCGTCCACCGCAGGGGCCTCGGTCTGACTCGAATGCCAAGGTGCCAAGGCCGGCTGATACCCCAACACGCACTGGAAAGGAGTGAGGTTAGTGGAGGAGTTGCGGAGGGAATTCTGCGCGTACTCAGCCCAAGGTAGAAAATCCGTCCACTCCCCCGGCCGGTCCTGACAGTAACACCTTAGGAACCTGCCCACTTCCTGATTGACCCTCTCCACCTGCCCATTAGCTTGAGGATGGTACCTGGAGGTGAGACTGACCGTGACCCCAAGGCATTCCATGAACGCTTTCCATACGCGTGAGGTGAACTAAGGACAATGATCTGACACAATGTCCTCTGGGATCCCGTAGTGCCGGAAGACGTGCGTAAAAAGAGCCTCCACGGTTTGCATGGCCGACGGGAGCCCACGCAGAGGAATGAGGCGAAAAGCTTTAGAAAACCAGTCCACAACGACAAGATCGGTGGTGTTCCCCTGGGAGGGGGGAAGGTCGATGACAAAGTCCACCGAAAGGTGAGACCAGGGAACCGGCAGGGGAAGGAGCTTTCCATAAGGGAGGTGTCTGAGTGTCTTTGACTGAGCCCAGATGTAGCAGGAAGAGACGTCCTAGCCAAGGTGGGCCACCAGTACTTCTCAGACAGGCAGGCGATGGTACGGCTTTTCCCAGGATGACCCGATACAGGCGCCATGTGTGCCAGTTAAGGAGGCAGTCCTGTACACCTGTGGGCATGTAGGCACGGTTCTCTGGGCACTGTGCAGGTGCGGGTTCCGTGCGCAGGGCCTGCCGTATGTCGGCATCCACGTCCCACACCACTGGCACGATGATACGGAACGGAGGGATGATGGGGGTCTTCTCTCCCTGCTTCTCCTCTTTATCATAGAGGCGAGACAGGGTGTCCACCTTCACGTTCTTCGAGCCTGGCCTATAGGAAAGCATGAATTGGATCCTGGTGAAGAGTAGAGCCCATCTGGCCTGTCTCGGGTTTAGCCTCTTCGCTGCCCTGATGTACTCCAGGTTGCGGTAGTCCGTCCACACCAGGAAAGGGTGTTTGGACCACTCCAGCCAGTGACTCCATGCCTTCAGAGTCTTCTTGACCTTCTTGAGTCTTCCCGACTCCTACTTCGGAGGCTTCCAACTCAACGTGGAAGGGGAGTGATGGGTCGGGATGTGCCAGCACGGCGAGCAATGGTGAAGCGTGCCTTCAGTGTCTCCGCCTCTGCCATCCAACGAAGCCGCTGGGAACCTACTCTCAGCAGGGAGGTAAGAGGCGCGACCATCGTGCTGAAGACCCGGAAGCCCCGGATGAACCTCCGGAAATAGTTGGCGAACTCCAGGAATCGCTGGACTGCTTTCACAGAGTTGGGGATGGGCCATGACCTGACGCGTTGCTCCCCCATTTCCACTCCCTCCGTGGACATGAGGTAGCACAAAAAGGACAACGACCGCTTCCCAGCACAGACCTGACTAACGAGACATGCTGGGCGCTGTCAGCAGAATAGACCAAATTGTCGTCTATATAAACCACTACGCCCCGAAACACTTTGTTAATAAAGTCCTGGAAGACTGAAGGAGTATTAGACAGACCAAAAGGCATTATGAGATACTTGTAATGGCCCGTGGTCATGGAAAAGGCCGTCGCCTGCACGAATGCGCACCAGATTGTAGGCGCTCCTCGAGTCCAGTTTCGTGAAGTACTGCGCCCTGTGCATTTGTTCGATGATGGTTGGGATAAGGGGTAAAGAGTAGCTGAGCTTTATGGTGCCTTTATCCAGAGATAATCAATGCAGGGGCACCGTCCCCCATCTTTCTTTTTAACAAAAAAGAAGCTCGAGGAGGCTGGTCACGTAGAGGGTTGGATAAAACTCTGCTGGAGGCTCTCCTGCCCAGTCATGTGAAATCAATAGATTAGGGATTCATTTAATTTCACAGATTTTCTTATATGAACTATAACTCAGTAAAATCATTGAAATTGTTGCATGTTGCATTTATATTTTTGTTCAGTATATTTCTTGGGGGTTTAGGGTTAAGGTAGAATTAGTGTTATGGTTAGAAATAGGTTTGGGGTGAGGAGTTAGGTTTAGGGTTTGTGTCCCCCCACAAGGTTAGTTAATCAAGACTGTGTGTGTGTGTGTGTGTGTCCAGGTATGACAGGAGTAAGCTGCTGCTGAAAGAGGTCCACAGTGTGCAATACGTGTCCTGCATGAACCCTACGGCAGGCAGCTTCACCATTAACCCACGACTACAGGTACACACACAGACACGCTTACAAACAAGCACAGATAAACACGCATGCACTCACACACATGCACTCACACACATGCACTCACACACATGCACTCACACACATGCACTCACACACATGCACTCACACACATGCACTCACACGCATGCACTCACACACACACGCATGCACTCACACACACGCATGCACTCACACACACATGCACTCACACACATGCACTCACACACATGCATGCATATCTAATGATGTTCCGTTGTCTCTATTGCAACGTTTCATTAGCATAATTATGAACCCCTATACATATACACATCTTTTTTTAATTTTCTCCATTTCTCTTTGTAGCGTCACTTCTCAGTGTTTGCCTTGTCCTTCCCTGGAGCGGAGGCTCTTAGCACCATCTACAGTTCCATCCTCTCTCAGCACCTCAGGGGAGAGGGCTTCAGTGCTGCCCTGCAGAAGAGCTGTCCTACCCTGGTCCAGCTAGCTCTGGCCCTCCATCAGAGACTCACCTCCACCTTCCTGCCCACCGCTGTCAAGTTCCACTACATCTTCAACCTCCGAGACCTCTCCAACATATTCCAGGTGATGAATGCAAATGAATGAATGGATTGACGGGTGCACACACACACACACACACCCACACACATTTACAATTTACTATCCCTGGTGACATTTTTTACATTGATGCACATGTTCAGTTACTAAAGCTGGTACTGTACACTCAAAACTAAGACCTAGGGCATTTTCTCCTTCATTCATGAATTGTTCCATTAAAACGGCACTAGTTAAATGATTTGGCATGTGCACTCAAAACCCATCTCTTTTACTTTTTTAATATACTGTATCAAAGTTTGGATTGGTAGAGTTTTATTGCACCCCAGGCGGTAAAAGTTTAAGTACTGTAACTAATTTCTCATCTAAATGATTATTGATTTAGTAAGGTGTGCCTAGTGTAGAGAAATAAGGCTGAAATTTGCAGAAAAAGAGAGAAGAATGGATTTGCTCTCAGGGGTGTTTGTAACGATTTAATGTATTTAAATGAATATTATATTATACTGTAACCTCTAAAGCTGTCATGAGAGAGAAGCTTATGCGCAATATTTTTCTGTCACGATCCTCAGCGATTCCAGGGGGGGCAAAGACTCTCATTTAATACAAGCACCAATACATAATTAATACTCTAAGCCATTCAAGCATAGTACTTTATTTTTTATAATTCCTTCCCTGAGACCTCCAAGCCTTGGAACTGTTTCGAGTCACACCCTTATCCTCTTATAAAATGTGCATACAGAACGTCAGAATGTACAGTAAGTCATACTTCAAAAGAACTGGTTCTCAGTTATTCATCATTATTAGCCTTAAATCTAAGAGTTCAGGTTTAGCAATTATAATGAGTTGAGGTTGAGCTATTATAATTATTCTAACCTCACCTTTAACGATGTGGGACCATAGATTCAACACTAGAGAGTTTATTATCTATAATTACAGACCATGGACTCTGCCCTGCTGACCCCTTTATGTTACCTTTTAGACCTTAAATCAACGTTGACGACAGTACAGCATTGATTTCAATAGCAGTGGCCTGATGGGGGTAGAGCTCATTAAACTTAGCTTTTGAACTTTGAAGCGTCTCAGTGCGGTGCGTTTTTGTGAAGCCTGCGTTCTAAAGGGTCTGTGTAGTGTCACTGGTGTCAAGCGGGTAGAGGGTGTGGGAGAAAGGTGGGAGAAAGAGGAAGAGAGTGCAGGATGAATCCTTATTGTTTTTTCAGCTGGGGTAATAAGGAGAAAGTGAGATGGGGCTCAGACACAGCCCATAGTTCTCTTTTGAACTTGTCTCTCCATATGTCTTCACTATTCAGCTGCTAACTAGCTCCAGGGCCTGAGGATAGCTAGCTTCACAGGGTTGAAGAGACACAGCCTGCTCACACACTCTAGTCCACAATCCACCTTGTCTGCTTGTCCTCACTGTTTTTAAGAATGGAAAGTGCTTTCATTTACAAATAAAGCTCCTGAAAAGTTGACAAATCATCTTCGTGTCTTCAGACATTGTCTGTGCCCCAAACTTGTTCTTTGAAATAGCTAGTCAGATGAAGTGAGGACTAGTAAGTATTTTAGCGCAATAGCCACGCAGGTCCTATTGTGTTGGTGCTTACCATTACGTCATAGTATTTCTTCTATTGCAATTTTGCTGTCCTCTTGTGTTCATTAAAGTTAGCGAAATGTGGATTATTTCTGAAGAGCTTTACCTAAGGAACATTAGTTTGGTGACTTTTAATGAAGCAGCAGTTAGTTTAGTTTCTTTGTAAACACTGGAACACTGGTACAATCAGCCCAAGGCGACTACTGCCTCATTATCATCAGCTCTAATGAGGGAAACCAAGCTGAGGAACCTAACGGGGGAAAACACTTTGTTACAGCATTTCCAAGAGAACTGTTCAGACAACATTCAAGGTAGTGTCTAAGCCTTTCTTCTCTTCACCAGAAATCCTCATATTTTCCAATAGTTACACTCCTCAAGGTGGTTGTCACAAGGTTGTATCGATGTCACAAGAAGTGATCAGTTCTTTTCTCCGGTATTCCTCTCTCCTCTTTCTGGTATTCCTCTCTCCTCTTTCTGTCACTCTTTGGTTTTCCTCCGTCCCTTATTGATTGAAATACAACCACAAGGCTATCACTAAACACTTTTGTCGTGTTTGTCAAGTTTTCATAGTTACTTGACTGACAACAACTCAAAGCCAGATCCAGCTTAATATGATGACAGAAACACACCATCATCCTATGGGGACATGTTGATGTTTGATAGTTAACTAGATGCCAGTAGCCAAATCCCTGCTAATAGGACAAGAAAAACACTCTATGTTCCTATAGGGATGTGTTGTGAGAGAACTGCATTCCACAGCACCAGACCGTTAGGAATGCTGTCTATCGTTTGTTTTTCTGCAGTGCACGGCCAGCGGGCATAACAGGGATCTGTCTGGCGAACATCACCCTAAATGAGCTCTGGTAGAACAGAAGGAGAGTGGGAATGAGGGAAAGTGAGAACAAGGGAGAAGAAGAGCGATGGGTAGGAGAGGGGGAGGAGGGAAGGAGGGAAGAGAGCAGGAGAGATGAGAGAAAGTTATGTCAGCATGGTTAGGAGAGAGAACTCCATCTACTGTATTGTACTTAGGGTTGCAAAGGGTCAGAAACGTTCCAGGATATTTCCAGAATTTTTCCATGGGAGGTTAAGCCTGGCAATTTGGGGAATTTTGCTTAAATTCATCAAAAAAGTTAGCTTATAACAGTGAACCGTTTTTTGTGGGATACACATAAGGTAATTCTAGGTCTTGTGGCATATTTTGGTTAAACTATCTCTAATTCAATTCAATGGTATTGCAACCCTCTGAATGCACAGTGCATTCTTCCATCACATGTGCAGTGCACTCTTCCATCACATCATTCTCAAGAGCTGATTCTCAAGATCTTGCACACTACTGAGATGCTATTGAGCCAACACTACTACAATGTCTGGGACTACATGCTACATGCTTTCTGGTAAGTTTTGATTACAATACTGGGTGGGGTGAATAGATTTTATATGGCAGACATTATTTTTTGTTAATTAGTAAATAGTAATCTACAGCAGTGTGTTTAAATCATTTCTAACTTGTTAACAATTTCTGCTAGTTAGTTTTTGCTGCCATGTGAGTTTTAGCTTGCTTGAGCCTCCTAACTGAGGAGTGTTAATTCACCTGTTTCCGTACGTTTCATTTTAAAATGTTTATCTTACAAAAGAGTTGTTTAATCTAACTTTTCTAATCTTTACAGGAAAACGCCACAAAAAATCTGATGTGTGGAGACATTTCACTGCAGCTAATGTAGAAGGAAAAGCTGTGTACATTTGCAAATACTGTGCCAAATCATATGTGAAGAATGCAACAAAGATGCAGAATCATCTGGCCAAGTGCAAAAAGTTCCCTCAAGCTCACGACAAGCAACCTCTGAAAAAAGACCCTCTACTTCTATTTGAGGTGAAAATGATGAATCAGACACCTTATCGATGGCAACAGCTCATGGTCCTCCTGGAATCAGACACCTTATCGATAGCAACAGCTCATGGTCCTCCTGGAATCAGACACCTTATCGATAGCAACAGCTCATGGTCCTCCTGGAATCAGACACCTTATCGATGGCAACAGCTCATGGTCCTCCTGGAATCAGACACCTTATCGATAGCAACAGCTCATGGTCCTCCTGGAATCAGACACCTTATCGATAGCAACAGCTCATGATCCTCCTGGAATCAGACACCTTATCGATGGCAACAGCTCATGGTCCTCCTGGAATCAGACACGTTATCGATGGCAACAGCTCATGGTCCTCCTGGAATCAGACACCTTATCGATAGCAACAGCTCATGGTCCTCCTGGAATCAGACACCTTATCGATAGCAACAGCTCATGGTCCTCCTGGAATCAGACACCTTATCGATAACAACAGCTCATGGTCCTCCTGGAATCAGACACCTTATCGATAACAACAGCTCATGGTCCTCCTGGAATCAGACACCTTATCGATAGCAACAGCTCATGGTCCTCCTGGAATCAGACACCTTATCGATAGCAACAGCTCATGGTCCTCCTGGAATCAGACATTTTTTTGACTCAATGGAGGAACATAGTCAGATAAATGCTGATGAATGTCTTGCTCGAGCTGTGCATGCAACTGGTTCACCTCGGATGCTCACAGGCAATGTGAGTTGGAAGAGATTTCTGAATGTTCTTCGCCTAGCATACACCTCTCCAACCAGACATGCTTTATCTACTCATTTGCTGGATGCAGAGTTCAACAGAGTTCAAGTGAAGGTCAAGCAAATCATAGAGAAAGAAGACTGTATTGCAATCATCTCTGATGGGTGGGCGAATATTCGTGGGCAAGGAATAATTAACTACATAATCTCCACCCCTCAACCAGTATTCTACAAGAGCGCAGACACAAGGGCCAACAGACACACCAGTCTCTACATTGCAGATGAGCTGAAGGCAGTCATCAATGACCTTAGACCACAGACGGTACTTGCACTGGTGACAGACAATGCTGCGAAACATGAAGGCTGCTTGGTCTAAAGTGGAGGAGTCCTACCCTCACACCCATTGGCTGTGCTACTCATGCATTGAATCTGCTCCTCAAGGACATCATGGTACTGAAAACAATGGATGCCCTCTAAAAAGGAGCTAAAGAAATGGTTAGGTATGTGAATGGTCATCAAGTTATAGCAGTAATCAATCTACCTCACCAAGCAAAGTGAGAAGAATAAGAGAACCACTTTGAAGCTGCCCAGCATCACTCTTTAGGGTGGTGTTGTCATCATGTTTGACAGTTTCCTGGAGTGGAAGGAGTCTCTTCAAGAAATGGCCATATCACAGTCTGCCGTATGAACAGCCCGTTCAAGAGGATCCTCCTGAATTATGTATTGTGGGAGAGAGTGGTAAGCAGCCTGAAACTCTTGAAACCTGTTGCAGTAGCCATTGAGCGGATTTTCGGAGACAATGCCACCCCATCTGATGTTTAGACTCTGCTTGCAGATGTAAGAGAATACATCCGTACTGCCCTGTCCACTTCACTTTTGCTCCAAACAGAGGAAACTGCTGTTTTGAAATACATCAAAAAGCGTCAAGACTTAAGCCTGAAGTCCATACACGCCGCAGCGTACATGTTGGACCCCAAGTATCCTGGCAAGAGCATCCTGTCTGGTGCAGAGATCAACAATGCCTATGGTGTCATCACTACCGTGTCTCGCCACCTTGACCCGGATGAGGGAAAGGTTCTTGGCAATCTGGCGAAGTACACTTCCAAGCAAGGGCTTTGGGATGGAGATGCAATATGGCAGTCGTGCCAACATACTGTATCTCATCAGCCACCTGTTGGAAGGGACTTTGTGGATCTGAGGCTCTTTCCCCTGTCGCCTCCATCATCCTCGAAATCCCACCAACATCAGCCGCCTCAGTGCGCAACTGGTCCTTGTTTGGAAACACACACACCAAAGCATGCAACAGGCTGACCAATCCAAAAGTTGAAAAATTTGTGGCCATCCGGGCAAATGTGAGGCTTTTTGAGCCTGACAACCTCAACATCCTCAACAAGGTTGGAAAGTGACAGTGAAGATGAGGCCTCAGAGTCTGATGTTCAAAAGGTGGACATTGAGGAGGTCCAGGGAGAAGACATGGAAGCCTGAGAGGAAGACAACCAAAGCTTTAGTTTCTAGACTCGTTTTACAGATAATATGTTGAAAATGTTGTTTTTTTTGGGAGATGCGATGGATCATTGGGGATCATTCAATATTCCCTTTCTTTTGTTGTTCAGTGAAATCATCCCATGTGAAGAGTCAACTCATTTAAATAGTTTTTTTTAAATTTCTATTGTCAGGATTTAATCATTTGCAATTATGTCTACTTATGATAAGGTAAAAGGTGTATGTTTCTGTCTCCATATGATATGGTAAATATATCCAATGCAAAAAACATCTACATTTAAATGGTATGAATATAAATGTACGTATATTTCCGTTAATTCCCATATATTCCCGTTAATTCCCACGGAAAGTTTCACCTCTGAATATTCCCCAATGTGCAACCCTAATTGTACTGTCTGACATAGAAAGCCCAGTCCGCTGAGCTGGGGATAGCTGTAGTAGTTAACCAGGGAGGAGGAGAGGTGTTGTTTGGAACCAAGAGCGACTGGTCGGCAGAGAGGAGTGGAAACAAGCCTCAGACGAAATCAAATCAAATTGTATTTGTCACATGCTTTGTAAACAACAGTTGTAGACTAGCAGTGAAATGCTTACTTACGGGCCCTTCCCAATAATGCAGAGAGAAAATAATATATACATATATATAATAGAAAAAGTATAACACAAGGAATAAATACACAATGAGTAACGATTCCTTGGCTATATACATGTGGTACCAGTACCAAGTCGATGTGTAGGGGTACAAGGTAATTGAGGTTGACTTGTACATATGTAGGTAGGAAAAAAGTGACTAGGCAACAGGATAGATAATAAACAGTAACATCAGCGCATTTGATGAATCAAAAGAGTGCAAGAAGGGTAGTCCAGGTAGCTATTGGCTAACTATTTAACTAACTGTTTAGCAGTCTTATGGCTTGGGGGTAGAGGCTGGTCCTCGACTTGGTGCATCGGTAGCAGAGAGAACAGTCTGAAGGCTCTGACTCATACCCATCCCTCTCTTCTGTGGACAATGATAGAGGGGGAAGAGGGGTGGGGTGGGGGGGCTGCCAAAGGATGACTGGAGGAAAAGGAGAGGAAGATATTACACAGACACCTCCAACGCACTCCGTTACGACAGTCATCATCAGATCGGATTCAGTTGGCTGTAACACGCGAGGTGATGATGACGACGTTGATTTGCATACGTTCTGTTGCCTGGAGCACACAGCATCTGTTAGTTTGTGTGTTTTCTCCCTCGGTGACGGGCCGCAGAAAGGGACAAACAGTGCCGGGGCTTCACCGGGCCTATTCCTCATGCTAGGACAGCTGCTGGGAGAGGAGTTGGGATTACACTGAGACATGGATGAGTTCTAGTCTTCCCCTGTGGCACAATGTTAGTGTTTATCTCATCCGGAGCAAAGCATATCATCTTAGATTAGTTAGACATTTATCTGTTGGAAGGTATTATTTGATTGATCTGAAGTTTGCCATTCAGTTCATTTGGGTGCGTGTTGGAGATGCCAGGGTTTAGCATGTGAAGAGAAGTATGATAAATAGTCTTATTTTTATGAAATATGTGTCTCTTAAATAAACAGTGATTGCTCAGAATATATACATGAAATCAAACCAAGAAGTCCCATTGATTTATTTTCTTACTTACATAAACCCCTGGTCTTAATTTCTCTCACTCCTTTTCTACCAGCATTTAGACCCAACAGTGATCGACTTACCCACATGTATCTTTCAGAATCTGATCCTTTTTATGGTATAACTTGACTTTATCTGCCTCCTGTCCTGACCAGGGTATTCTGTTCTGTACCTGTGAGTGTCTGAGGGGTCCTGGGGATCTGGTGAAGATCTACCTCCATGAGTCCAACCGTGTCTACAGAGACAAGATGGTGGAGGACAGAGACACACAGGCCTTTGATAAGCTGCAGGCAGACACTGTGAAAATGTTCTATGAGGTAAGGAGAGAGTTTTACCAAGTTACACCCAAAGAAATGGAGACATGCAGGCGAGCACATGGACGTACACCCCTACACACCCGCAGGCACTCACACGCAGGCACACACCCGCAGGCACACACCCGCAGGCACACACCCGCAGGCACACACCCGCAGGCACACACCCGCAGGCACACATACGCAGGCACACACACGCAGGCACACACCCGCAGGCACACACCCGCAGGCACACACCCGCATGCACACACACGCAGGCACACACACGCAGGCACACACCCGCAGGCACACACCCGCAGGCACACACCCACAGGCACACACCCACAGGCACACACACGCAGGCACACACACGCAGGCACACACAAGCAGGCACACCCCCACATGCACACACAAGCAGGCACACACCCACAGGCACACACCCGCAGGCACACACACGCAGGCACACACCCACAGGCACACCCCCACAGGCACACCCCCACAGGCACACCCCCACAGGCACACACCCGCAGGCACACACCCACAGGCACACACACGCAGGCACACACAAGCAGGCACACACCCACAGGCACACCCCCACAGGCACACACACGCAGGCACACACCCACAGGCACACACACGCAGGCACACACCCACAGGCACACACACGCAGGCACACACAAGCAGGCACACACCCACAGGCACACACCCACAGGCACACACCCACAGGCACACACCCACAGGCACACACACGCAGGCACACACCCGCAGGCACACACCCGCAGGCACACATCCACAGGCACACACCCACTGGCACACACCCACAGGCACACACCCGCAGGCACACACACGCAGGCACACACTCACAGGCACACCCCCACAGGCACACCCCCACAGGCACACACCCGCAGGCACACACCCACAGGCACACACACGCAGGCACACACAAGCAGGCACACACACGCAGGCACACACCCACAGGCACACACACGCAGGCACACACCCACAGGCACACACACGCAGGCACACACAAGCAGGCACACACCCACAGGCACACACCCACAGGCACACAACCACAGGCACACACCCACAGGCACACACCCACAGGCACACACCCACAGGCACACACCCACAGGCACATACACGCAGGCACACACCCACAGGCACACACATGCAGGCACATGGACGTACACCCACAGACATCAGAACGGGCACACACATTTCACACACACACTTCACACACAGGCATGCACACACACACACACACACACACACACACACACACACACACACACACACACACACACACACACACACACACACACACACACACACACACACACTGTTGAGGAGAGAGTTTTACCAAGTTCAGCAGAGGAAGACGGAGCAAGAGGTGGAGGGGGGAAAATCATTAGACAGCCTGCTCAGAGTTGGAGGCCGGACATCAGTGACCAGCGCAGCGAGGAGAGGGAAGAGGAGGGGAATGGAGAGAATAGTAATCAGGAGACTGACTGTCAGGGCCTGGGCCAGCAGCCCAGCAAATTGGAAAACATTTGAATGGTTTTCTGACCGCTGTGCCCTGACTCCCTACCCTCCTGACTTTATCACAAACACACTGTTCATGCTTACAGCCAGGGAACTGACACCCACTCACACAGGGGAATACACGCAGACACACACACACACCCTCAAGTTGATCACACACACACTTTTTTTGCAGCGAGGGAACACACACACACACACACACCACCAAAATATAAAGCTTTGGTTCCGGCATGTCAGCTCGTCGTTTTCAAGTGTTCACTAATGAGAAAGAGACAGGAGAAAGGAGAACGTTATCACAGTTCCCCTCAGATGAGCTGCAGTCTTAGGGAATACACTGTAGGAATGTACATTTCCTCAAACAGAGGCCTGCGTTTAGAAACATCCCGCTATCATAAATATTTGAAGTGTTAAACATAACGAGTAAAAGTGAACACAGAGTAGCCTACTCCAGGAAATGTTTTGTTTGCTGAATGCTGAGTTCCTCCCTGTCCAGACTGATTCCATTTAACCATTCCACTGTAGCTAACTGAGGCTCTGTCCTAAATGGCGCACTATTCCTGATATAGTGCACTGCTTTTGAACCAGAGCCCAGGCCCTGGTCAAAAGTAGTGCGCTAAATAGGGAATAAGGGGCCATTTGGGATGCATACAGAATGTGTCTCCCCTCAGGATATGGAGGAGATGCTGGAGCAGGCCAGGGAGATGAACATGTTCTGTCACTTCGCCTCGGGGGTGGGGGAGCCCCGGTACATGGCTGTCCAGTCCTGGAGCTCCCTCAACAAGACACTACTGGAGGTCCTGGACAGCTATAACGAAGTCAACGCTGTCCTCAACCTGGTTCTGTTTGAAGACGCTATGGCTCACATGTAGGAAGGAGAAACCTCTATTTGGCTTTTTAATGTACTTATTATAGGTCCCTCTTTTGCTATGTCACTAATAAAAAAGAAATGAACTGAGAAACACTTTTAATGACGTATCATCAGTAAATCATGGCGATTGCCTCTTAAAACCTCTGCTTTTGTCCCTCTCTCTCTTTCCCCTCTATCTCTTTATTCCCCTCCCTCTCTCTCTCCCCCCTCCTGTAGTTGCCGTATCAACCGTATCCTGGAGTCTCCACGTGGTAACGCTCTTTTGGTCGGCGTAGGCGGCAGCGGCAAGCAGAGCCTCACTCGATTGGCTGCCTTCATCTCCAACCTGGAAGTGTTCCAAATCACCCTCAGGAAAGGCTACGGCATCCCTGACCTCAAGGTACACGCACGCACACCCGCACCTGCATGCACTGACCGAGACCATTGCATATTGCATGACTTAAACTACAAATGTTCCCCATTCTGTTCTACTGGGAACTCTCTCTCTCTCTCTCTCTCTCTCGTCACCCCCCCACCAGACTGACCTGGCGTCCCTCTACATCAAAGCTGGCGTGAAGAATGTTGGCACGGTGCTGCTAATGACAGATGCCCAGGTGGCAGATGAGAAGTTCCTCGTTCTGGTCAACGATCTTTTGGCATCGGGTACGAATGGGACGGGGACATTGGGGAAGGGGGTTGGCATTGGGGTTGGCTGGGACATTGGGGAGGCAGGTTGGCATTGGGGTTGGCTGGGACATTGGGGAGGGAGGTTGGCATTGGGGTTGGCTGGGACATTGGGGAGGGAGGTTGGCATTGGGGTTGGCTGGGACATTGGGGAGGGAGGTTGGCATTGGGGTTGGCTGGGACATTGGGGAGGCAGGTTGGCATTGGGGTTGGCTGGGACATTGGGAAAGAAGGCTATGTGTCACTCTGTTGGCATTAGGTAAAGCAGGGGAAGCCAGAGCCATATATAAAGAGCTCCAATATACTGTATCTGGCCTTGCCAATAGCTGCCCATGTAGATGAATGAGAGGAGAATTCTCTCTTTCACAAAGAAGAACAGCCAGTTACCATGGCTTTGTGTGAGTGTGCTGAAACACTGCTACTGCATCACTGTTGGAGGTGATGCCAAACGCAAATGTCCACCTCCGGGTAGACAAACAAGTCAGTTCTAAACTACAATTCTAATCCATTATTCAGATGGATGAGGAGGAGACATGGAAGTAAAAACCTAAAGAAACAGGATTTCTTTCTCCTCTCTGTCTTCCTGTGAGTCTGAGTTGCAGTACTGTAATAGTAATGCTCAGAGCTTCACCGTAAATCAGTGATGTGAGTCATCCAGTCACTAGGACCCTCGCCTGTCACTACCTCCTGTTTACACCCCTTCAGTGTTAGAGGAAACAGTGCCACTGTTCGCCCCAGCACATTCTGTTATTGTTTTGTTGATAAAGCATCCAGCATGGTAAAAAGACATTTGCAGGACCTATTCTGCTCTTCTATCCCGCATGAAGTGATGTGAAATTAGGGAAAAAACAGTGTTTGTTGTTTGAAGTAACTTCTTTGTTGTTGTAATATCGTAGGTTTATCCTCATCTGAATGTTCTATTGTAGATGAGCTCCCTATTGGTTTAGATCTGAATGTTTTATTGTAGATGAGCTCCCTATTGGTTTAGATCTGAATGTTCTATTGTAGATTATCTCCCTATTGGTTTAGATCTGAATATTCTATTGTAGATTAGCTCCCTATTGGTTTAGATCTGAATGTTCTATTGTAGATGAGCTCCCTATTGGTTTAGACCTGAATGTTCTGTTGTAGATGAGCTCCCTATTGGTTTAGATCTGAATGTTCTATTGTAGATGAGCTCCCTATTGGTTTAGACCTGAATGTTATATTGTAGATGAGCTCCCTATTGGTTTAGACCTGAATGTTCTACTGTAGATGAGCTCCCTATTGTTTTAGACCTGAATGTTCTATTGTAGATTAGCTCCTTATTGGTTTAGATCTGAATGTTCTATTGTGGGTGAGCACCCTATTGGTTTAGACCTGAATGTTATATGATCGGTGAGATCCCCATTGGTTTAGATACCTCAACAACATGTTGGAGTGTTCCAATATATGACCTTATATGTGGGATGCACAGGTAGCATCTATGGCACTTGTGCTTAGAAATGTACATTTATACGTAGTCGAATTGTGACATGTTAGTAATGGTCTGGAACAGAAAACTGCATCACACAGTAGCCCCCCCCCCCCCAGGACTGTACGTTACCCTCCATGTCTCTGTGTGATGTGAATGTTCTATCCCAGGTGAGATTCCTGACCTGTTCCCAGATGACGAGGTTGAGAACATCATCGGGAGCGTCAGGAACGAGGTGCGAGGACTTGGAATGATGGACACCCGGGAAAACTGCTGGAAGTTCTTCATCGATCGAGTCCGCAAGCAGCTCAAGGTGACAAACTGTCTTGCTCAGGGACATGGAGTGTTTCTTTGAATTTCATATCTCTCTCGGGTGTAAGAAGTTGAGGAACATGAATAATAATAATTCAAATGAAACTGGTCTAGAAGTGGTTGTAAACAGGTTTCTGTAACCAGCTTTGCCTTCCGAGTTGTTACCACCTCCTATGTCAGACCATAGAGATTATACTATTCAGAGGTTCATGACATTTTTCAGATACATTTTTTTTTAGTAAGGTCTAGTCTTATTATATTGCAGTGAGAGCTGTAGTTTGGGTATGAACTGTAGGCCAGCATTTCTCTCTGTGTGACTACAATCCTGATGAGATCGTGCCACCACTATACCCTGTTGTCTGAGGGAAAGCGTCAGGCCAGGGGTTAGCAGTATTATTATTATGATGAGGTTTGGAGCAGAATAAATGAGGGTAGTAGAGTCCCATGGGTCGGTGTTTAGAGAGGCTGGATCACACACATATACACAAACACACACACACACACAAATGTGGACACACATACACGCACATAAGCACATACAGCCGGATTCCTCATCCCTGTGCTAGGTAGGTGGCTGTGTGTTTCTCCCCTGGGGGCAGTGGGCTGACGTGTGTGTGTGTGTGTGTGTGTGTGTGTGTGTGTGTGTGTGTGTGTGTGTGTGTGTGTGTGTGTGTGTGTGTGTGTGTGTGTGTGTGTGTGTGTGTGTGTGTGTGTGTGTGTGTGTGTGCGTCTCTGTGTGTGTGTGTGTAGGTGGCCCTGTGCTTTTCTCCGGTAGGCAGTAAGTTGCGAGTGCGAAGCAGGAAGTTTCCAGCTGTGGTTAACTGTACAGCCATCGACTGGTTCCATGAGTGGCCACAGGAGGCGCTGGAGTCTGTCAGCCTCAAGTTCCTACAAGAGGTCGACAACATTGAGGTGAGATCTCTCCTTCTCTCTCTTTTTCTATCACACTTTTCTTTCCCACTCTCTCTCTCATTCTCTCTCTCTCTCGCTGTTTCTCTCTTTCTCTCACACACTTTTCTTTCTCTCTCATTCTCTCTCCCTCTCTTTCGTAATCATCATCCACAATAAAACCTCTAACACTCTACCTCTGTTGTCCTCCCAGCCGGAGCTGAAGGAGTCAGTGAGTAAGTTCATGGCCTACGTCCACGTCAGTGTGAACCACACCTCCAAGGAGTACCTGTCCAATGAGAGGCGCTATAACTACACCACTCCCAAGTCCTTCCTGGAGCAGATCAAGCTGTACCAAAGCCTGCTGGCCAATAAGAGCAGAGATCTCACCATGAAGATGGAACGCCTGGAGAACGGCCTACAGAAACTCAACAGCACCTCCGCTCAGGTCAGGCCTTACCTTACTTTATTCTAACTTAACCTACTGTACCAGCCTCTTCCTCACCTTAACCACCAAGATGGAGAGGCTGGAGAATGGCCTGTAGAAACTCAACAGCTCCTCTGCTCAGGAGATTTTTAAGCCTTGAGACAATTGAGACATGGATTGTGCATATGTGCCATCCAGAGGGTGAATGGGCAAGAAAAAAGATTTAAGTGCCTTTGAACGGGGTATGGTAGTAGGTGCCAGGCACACCGGTTTGAGTGTGTCAAGAACTGCAATGCTGCTGGGTTTTTCAGCTCAACAGTTTCCCATGTGTATCAAGAATAGCCCACCACCCAAAGGACATCCAGACAACTTGACACAACTGTGAGAGTTATTGGAGTCAGCATAGGCCAGCATCCCTGTGGAACGCTTTTGACACCTTGTAGAGTCATCAACAAATTGAGGCTTTCCTGAGGGCAAATGGGGGTGCAACTCAATATTAGGTTAGCTGTTCCTAATGTTTTGTACACTCAGTGTATGTTCCCTGATTCAACACTTGAAGGGACATGAACACATCAGCAAGTCCCACATGCAGGAAAGTCTAATGATAGTGTTGGTGACACACACACCCTCCAACGTTACTAGCATTAATGCATTACAATGTGTCACCAACCCCCTATAGGAATACCCAGCAGGTCACATACATACATTACAGCACATACTTACCCTGTAATTGTGTTGACTGTTCATTACAGTTACACCCCCTGACCCCTTTTACAACAGGCTTCATTAATGATCGTTCTATATGTGTTCACGTCTCTATGACAAGCCTCTTGCAATAAATGTACTTGTTTTGAAACATCAACACTTAATTCAGAAAGTCAGAGGTCGGCTGTCGGGTAAACAACAATAAACAAGGTTGCAGGGGTTAAAGCGGGGAGATGAGGCTGAAAATGACTCATCGGCTCCCCAGAGAACATATTAAAGGGATTCCTGTGGGCTGTATTCAGCTCCTCTGGTCTGGATTTTGGTCTGTTTTTGCGGCAGCCATCTTGGATGATGAGTGTTAATAGTGTTTTAATGAGAGGAGAGAGAGTGGGTTGGAGCTGAGATGCGCTGATACCACAGGATGTATCTGGGAGCGGATCAGGGGAGCTGAGTTCTTGCGCTGCACACACATGCACATACACGTGTGTGTGTGTGTGTGTGTGTGTGTGTGTGTGTGTGTGTGTGTGTGTGTGTGTGTGTGTGTGTGTGTGTGTGTGTGCGTGCGTGTGTGTGGCTCCTAGACTTGCCTCTATCAGTGTAGAGTTGCGTGGGCGAACAGTGCTCTTATACTCTTTATAATGAACCTACACACACACACACACACACACACACACACACACACACACACACACACACACACACACACACACACACACACACACACCTCCTCTTCTTTTGTCTCTCTGACACTAATCGCTGTGGGAGGCTAATGTCTCATCTCCAGTCGTGTAAATGTGAGGGTTCTAACCTCCAATCTACCCTCATCCACAGATCCCTGACAGGGAGCCAGATAAAGGAAAAATTGGAGGTTATATATAAAAATGATTTAAAAGCCCAATGCAGCTGTTTTTATATTAATATCAAATACTTTCTAGGTAACAATTAAGTTGTAGATTGTATTTTCAACCAGCAACTATCCAATTTTTTTCACACTTGTACAGTGTTAGTGTCATTAGCTGTTGTAAAATATTATTGAAAACATAGGAAAAACTTCATTTCAACTGCACTGGGCCTTTAATGATTAAGGGAAAATAGTTCTGCTTCTTCAACCACGTTTCTCTGTTCTGATAACATGATCTGATGAGTTCTAGTGTATCGGTCCCAGACTCCTAGTCTGATGAACTGGTTATGGTGCTGTAGGGGAAATACCTGCTCTCCTGTAAATTAGATCTTGGAAATAACTTTAGGTTTGTTTAGATCCACCTGGACAGAATTTCATCTTCCATAGAGGGAGGGTGGTAAGGCAGTTATACGGATTTTAATTGATAAAGACAATGCACCCTGTCTAGAAGCTAGGGTATTATGTGTGGGTGTTAGATAGCCCCATACACAGTGGTACGTGTTTACATGTATATAGAGAGCTGTCCAGATGTAGAGCAATTTCACTGTTTATCTCACAGCCACGTCTCACAACAATTAGCTATTGCTCTCTCGCAATCCATCTCTCTCTCGCTCTCTCTCCCTCTCTCTCTCCATCCCCCTGTCTCTCTCTTTCTCTCCCTCTCATTCCCTCCATCTCCCCCTCCCACCCATCACTCTGATGGCTCACTCGGTGCTCGTCAGGTTCTGTCTGGGTTGATTTCATCAGGACCCAACAGAGACATCTTCTACACAACACCCTCAGCACTCTCACGTCATGTTTAGTTAATTATCTCAAAGAACAACAAATATCACTCTGTTTTATTTCCCCTGTGCAACATTTTGACGAAGTCAGATGGTAATGTAGAAACATGCACGCATTCTGTGGAAATTGTGTGTGTTTCAGGTTTTCATTTGTGTGTGGTGTGTGTGGCATGAGTGTGTGTTTGTACCTGGATGCATGCGTGTGTGTGTGTGTGTGTGTCTGTGTGTGTCTGATTAGAGTTCTAGCGCCTAACGCTATTAAATTATCCAGTAGATACAGTTGAAGTCAGAAGTTTACATACACTTAGATTGGAGTCATTCAAACTTATTTTTCAACCACTCCACAAATTTCTTGTTAACAAACTATAGTTTTGCCAAGTCGGTTAGGACATCTACTTTGTGCCTGACACAAGTCATTTTTCCAACAATTGTTTACAGGCAGATTAGTTCACATACAGACTCCTAAGTCTGGTTCATCCTTGGGAGCAATTTCCAAAGGTTGTTTTTTTTAAACATCTTTTTCACCTTTATTTAACCAGGTAAGCTAGTTGAGATAAAGTTCTCATTTTTAACTGCGACCTGGCCAAGATAAAGCATAGCAGTTTGACACATACAACAACACAGAGTTACACATACAGTCAAAAAAAAAAAGTACCGCATTCATCTATACAAACAATATAAACACCATGGGACCATGCAGCCGTCATACCGCTCAGGAAGGAGACACATTCTGTCTCCTAGAGATGAACATACTTTGGTGCGAAAAGTGCAAATCAATCCCAGAACAACAGCAAAGGACCTTGTGAAGATGCTGGAGGAAACCGGTACAAAAGTATCAATATCCACAGTAAAACGAGTCCTATATTGACATAACCTGAAAGGCCGTTCAATAAGGAAGAAGCCACTGCTCCAAAACCGCCATAAAAAAGCCAGACTACGGTTTGCAACTGCACATGGGGACAAAGATCGTACTCTATGGAGAAATGTCCTCTGGTCTGATGAAACAAAAATAGAACTGTTTGGCCATAATGACCATCGTTATGTTTGGAGGAAAAAGGGGAATATTTGCAAGGCGAAGAACACCATCCCAACCGTGAAGCACGGGGGGTGGCAGCATCATGTTGTGAGGGTGTTTTGCTGCAGGAGGGAATGGTGCACTTAAAAAAATAGATGGCATCGTGAGGGAGGAAAATTATATGGATATATTGAAGCACCATCTCAAGACATCAGTCAGAAAGTTAAAGCTTGGTCACAAATGGGTCTTCCAAATGGACAATGACCCCAAGCATACTTCCAAAGTTGTGGCAAAAAGGCTTAATAAGGACAACAAAGTCAAGGTATTGGAGTGGCCGTCACAAAGCCCTGACCTTAATGCCAGAGAACGTTTGTGGGCAGAATTGAAAAAGCGTGTTCGAGCAAGGAGGCCTTCAAGCCTGACTCAGTTACACGAGCTCTGTCAGGAGGAACGGGCCACAATTCACCCAACTTATTGTGGAAAGCTTGTGGAAGGTATCCGTTAAACAATTCAAAGGCAATGCTACCGAATACTAATTGAGTGTATGTAAACTTCTGACCCACTGGGAATGTGATGAAAGAAATAAAAGCGGTGATCCTAAGTGACTAAATGATTAAATGTCAGGAATTGTGAAAAACTGAGTTTAAATGTATTTGGCTAAAGTGTATATAAACATCAGACTTCAACTGTATAAACTACCGTTCAAACGTTTGGGGTCACTTAGAAATGTTCTTGATTTTGAAAGAAAAGCGCATTTTTTGTCCATTAAAATAACATAAAATTTATTTGAAATACAGTGTAGACATTGTTAATGTTGTAAATGACTATTGTAGCTGGAAACGGCAGATTTTTAATGGAATATCTACATAGGCGTACAGAGGCCCATTATCAGCAACCATCACTCCTGTGTTCCAATGGCATGTTGTGTTAGCTAATCCAAGTTTATCATTTTAAATGGCTAATTGATCATTAGAAAACCCTTTTGGAATCATGTTAGCACAGCTGAAAACTGTTGTCCTGATTAAAGAAGCAATAAAACTGGCCTTCTTTAGGCCAGCAGCACAGCCAGGTGAACTGGGGACAGCAAGGAGTCATCAGGCCAGGTAGTCCTGAGGCATGGTCCTAGAGCTCAGGTCCTCCGAGAGAGAGAAAGAAAGAAAGAAAGAAAGAAAGAAAGAAAGAAAGAAAGAAAGAAAGAAAGAGAGAGATATTTAGAAACTAAAATTCACACAGGACACCGGATAAGACAGGAGAAATACTTCAGATATAACAGACTGACCATAGCCCCCCAACACATAAACTACTGCAGCATAAATACTGGAGGCTGAGACAGGAGTGGTCGGGAGACACTATTGCCCCATCCGACAATACCCCCGGACAGGGACAACTAGGTAGGATATAACCCCACCTACTTTGCCAAAGCACAACAACCACACCACTAGAGGGATATTTTCAACCACCAACTTACCATCCTGAGACAAGGCCGAGTATAGCCCACAAAGATCTCTGCCACGGCACAACTCAAGAGGGGGTGACAACCCGGACAGGAAGATCACGTCAGTGACTCAACCCACTCAAGTGACGTACCCCTCCTAGGGACGGCATGGAAGAGCACCAGTAACTCAGCCCCTGTAATAGGGTTAGAGGCAGAGAATCCCAGTGGAGAGAGGGGAACCGGCCAGGCAGGGACAGCAAGGGTGGTTCGTTGCTCCAGTGCCTTTCCGTTCACCTTCACACTCCTGGGCCAGACTACACTCAATCATATGACCCACTGAAGAGATGAGTCTTGAATAAAGATAAAGGTTGAGACAGAGTCTGTGTCTCTGACATGGGTAGGCAGGACATTCCATAAAAACTGAGCTCTATAGGAGAAAGCCCTGCCTCCAGCTGTTTGCTTAGAAATTCTAGGGACAATTAGGCGGCCTGCGTCTTGTGACCATAGCGTACGTTTGTTTATGTACGGCAGGACCAAATCAGAAAGATAGGTAGGAGCAGGCCCATGTAATGCTTTGTAGGTTAGCAGTAAAACCTTGAAATCAGCCCTTGCCTTAACAGGAAGCCAGTGTAGGGAGGCTGATCAATTTGATGTTATTTTAATGGACAAAAAATGGTATTTTCTTTCAAAAACAAGGACATTTCTAAGCGACCCCAAACTTTTGAATGGTAGTGTACATGTTATCTCTCCATTTGTGTCCCCTTTTTGTCCATTTCTATGCTTTGAGAAAATCATAGATTTTTTAAATGTAATAGATCAATATTATATGAATGATAGAATGATGTCTGTTCTGAGGGTTGGGTCTTAAAAATGTTTGGTCCTGTAAAAACACACATCAGAGATTCTATTCGTCGATAACAGATTCATTTTGTGTGTGTAATACATGTGTTGATTTCTGCTTATAATACGTTATCATCGTGACAAAAATGATCAACAATACAACCTTCCTGTCATCACAGATCCCATATAAGGCATGTGACACTGCTCTCCACCGGTCACTATTACAGGTAGAAGAATCAACCTAACCTCAACCATGACCTGTCCTCTCCTATTCTCTCCTGTGATAGGTAGACGACCTGAAGGCCAAGCTGGCCGCCCAGGAGGTGGAGCTCAAGCAGAAGAACGAAGATGCTGATAGGCTGATCCAGGTAGTCGGTGTGGAAACAGAGAAGGTGGGTGGCACTGTAAAACATTGTTGGTGGTGGGTGGGTTGAGTTCCCCTCATCATTCCCTAAACAAAGGATTGTAAAGTGCTTTTAGCATCTGGATATTGCAATCCACATTTTCTAAAGCATTATTGTGAATCACTTTGAGACTTTGTGAGAAGCATCGCTGCGTACGGCAATAATTCCCACGTCCCTTTTCTTTGATCTATGACCAGGTGTCTAAGGAGAAGACTGTGGCAGATGAGGAGGAAGAGAAGGTGGCGGCCATAGCGGTGGTGGTCACAGGGAAACAGAGGGACTGTGAGAAGGATCTGGCCAAGGCTGAACCAGCCCTCATAGCAGCACAGGAGGCTCTAAACACTCTCAATAAGGTGCACACACAAACACACAAATACACTCACAGTTTGATACCTTATGGGTTTCATTTCCAGTATATCAGATTTGATATGGAATAATGGTATTTTCCACAAAATAATGTGCTAAAATATTCACTGCTCAATGTCCAGCGGTTTCTTACTCTCTAGCCCTATAGCCGTTCTCTGTTGGTTTTATATGGGAGAGCTGTGGGATTCACTAAGCACCTGAGTGGTTTAAGGTGTTCTGTGTTCACCCAACCAGAACTGACATCTCTTTTCTGGCTAGGCTACCCTCTCTAAAGACTCCAATTAGTATTCCCTGTTGTTTTCTTCTTCTTTTTCTTCTTCTTTTTCTTCTTCTTCTTCTTCTTCTTCTTCTTCTTCTTCTTCTTCTCAAAGTCAGCAAACTGTTCCAATTTTTATAAACCTACTTTTTTTTCTAGAATGCCCTGACTGAACTGCTGATTAATTGCTGATAACTACTTTATTGAAAAGTGTATTTATTGTGATACAGTATGTGGTTGTCGCCCCTATCTTAAGATGGATGCACTAACTGTAAGTCACTCTGGATAAGAGCATCTGCTAAATGACTAAAATATCATAGAAATGTAACTGTAGGCCTTTGAATGAAATCCAGTTTTTCATATTTTTTTAATTCATCCTTCCCTTGCACTGAATAACCTGGCAGAGTGGAAGTCCTTCAAGTGCATTCCAGTTTTTAATCTCTGTCATTGTCTCTATCCCTCCTTCTCATTTTTCATAATAGCCTGGTCAAGCTGATGTCCTCCAAATGCACTTTCTATTTCAATCCATTCTTCCTTCCCTCCATCTCTCCCTCCAGAACAACCTGACTGAGCTGAAGTCGTTTGGCTCTCCTGTGGTGGCTGTGACCAACGTGACTGCTGCAGTCATGGTTCTGATGGCACCGGGTGGTCGGGTTCCTAAGGACCGTAGTTGGAAGGCTGCCAAGGTGATGATGGCCAAAGTAGATGCTTTCCTGGACTCCCTGGTCCATTTCAACAAGCAGAACATCCCAGAGCCCTGCCTCAAGGCCATACAGCCCTATCTACAGGTAGAGTACAGTCTTACCTATTGGTAGAGTACAGTCATACAGCCTTACCTACTGGTAAGGTACAGTCATACAGCCTTACCTACTGGTAAGGTACAGTCATACAGCCTTACCTACTGGTAAGGTACAGTCATACAGCCTTACCTACTGGTAAGGTACAGTCATACAGCTTTACCTACTGGTAAAGGAAAGCCATACAGCCTTGCATACTGGTAGATTACAAGCATACAGCTTTACCTACTGGTAGAGTACAGCCATACCTACTGGTAGAGTACAGTCATACAGCCTTACCTACTGGTACAGTCACACAGCCATACCTACTGGTAGAGTACAGTCCTACAGCCTTACCTACTGGTACAGTCACACAGCCATACCTACTGGTAGAGTACAGTCATACAGCCTTACCTACTTGTACAGTCACACAGCCATACCTACTGGTAGAGTACAGTCATACAGCCTTACCTACTGGTACAGTCACACAGCCATACCTACTGGTAGAGTACAGTCATACAGCCTTACCTACTGGTACAGTCACACAGCCTTACCTACTGGTACAGTCACACAGCCGTACCTACAGTACTGGTACAGTCACACAGCCTTACCAACTGGTACAGTCACACAGCCGTACTTACTGGTACAGTCATACAGCCATAACTGCTGTTAGAGTACAGTCACACAGCCCTAACTACTAGTCACTGGTAGAGTACAGCCATACAGCCTTACCTACTGGTAAAAATCATACAGCCTTACCTACTAGTAGAATACAGCCACACAGCCTTACCTACTGGTACAGTCGCACTGCCATACCTACTGGTACAGTCACACAGCCATACCTACAGTACTGGTACAGTCACACAGCCTTACCTACTGTTACAGTCATGCAGCCTTACCTACTAGTAGAGTACAGTGATACAGCCCTACCTACTAGTAGAATACAGCCATACAGCCTTACCTACTGCTACAGTTGCACTGCCGTACCTACTGGTGCAGTCACACAGCCGTACCTACTGGTACAGTCACACAGCCTTACCTACTGGTACAGTCACACAGCCTTACCTACTGGTACAGTCACACAGCTGTACCTACTGGTACAGTCACACAGCCGTACCTACTGGTGCAGTCATACAGCCGTACCTACTGGTGCAGTCATACAGCCTTACCTACTGGTACAGTCATACAGCCTTACCTACTGGTACAGTCGCACATCCTTCCCTACTGGTACAGTCATACAGCCTTACCTACTGGTACAGTCATACAGCCTTACCTACTGGTACAGTCATACAGCCTTACCTACTGGTACAGTCATACAGCCTTACCTACTGGTACTGTCACACAGCCTTACCTACTGGTACAGTTGCACAGCCTTACATACTGGTACAGTCACACCGCCTTACCTACTGGTACAGTCACACAGCCTTACATACTGGTACAGTCACACAATTTGATTGAGAATAATTTGATTGAGAATTTGATTGAGAATAATTCAGTGATGATAGTGTCATATTATTGTGGTACTTTATTAAACCGTCTTTTGAGGAAGGTGAGAGTGTTGAATCTGTTAGAGTACCCAAGAACTCAACATGCAAGACCAGTTGTACTTAACAGCTTGCATAACCTCAGACATGATGTCAAGCAGCACATTTTCATTGAACGTGTTAATCGTGTCCCTCCACCCCATGCCAACTCTGCAGGACCCAGAGTTCCAGCCCGAACTAGTGGCCTCTAAGTCCAACGCTGCGGCGGGCCTCTGCTCCTGGGTCCTAAACATCGTCAAGTTCTACCAGGTGTTCTGTGAGGTGGAGCCCAAGAGACAGGCTCTGAGCAAGGCCAACGCTGAGCTGGCTGCAGCCCAGGAAAAACTCACAGTCATCAAGGCCAAGATCAACGTGAGTTAACCTAACACTGATCAGGTTGAATCTGATTTAGAAACAGTTCTTAGACTTGGTTTTATAGTCCACTATATCATTTTCACATTGTGAAAATGTAATTCATCTAATTACCTAATAATACATTGTATGTTTCTTTAAGCGAGTACAAAATACATTCTATTCAGAGGCTGTTATATGCATCAAGAAATACATCTCAAGATGACAATCCCAATAGCTGTAAATAATAGCTGTGAGTCAACGGCCTATTGTGTATTTGACATTCAGACCCTCATCCTTAGCAGCCTCTATGCAGTCCCTCTTTATGAAGTCAGACCATGTAGCAGCCCTGCCGTAGCAGCCGCCGTGCTGTCTGCCAACGACCAACCCTGAAGAGTTTCTAGTTTAGACTCTAATAAGTTCCAAATCCACTTTTTTCCGCCTGTCGTTTGTTCAGCTGTCAGCCAAAGCATTTGTGTAGAAAATGGCTCCTGAGCCAGGGAGAATTAGCAATCCTCAGTATCATATAATATGAACCTGTATGTCTCCACCAATTAATTGTGTTTGTCCTTGTAATAACTGCCTCCGTATGCCTAATAAATCCTTTGTGGAGATTGATCACATTTCAGCAACTTTCAGAAAACTGTGAAAGTTTTGTTTCATCCGGAGTAGCTTGTCGTCGGGTAACAAGCGTTTAGATCATTTGAAGTTTTATCTGTCAATTTACCAAGCAATCTCTCTCTCTCTGTCACTCTCTCTGTCTCTCTCTCTGTCTCTCTCTCTCTCTCTCTCTCTCTCTCTCTCTCTGTCTCTCTCTCTCTCTCTCTCTCTCTCTCTCTCTGTCTCTCTCTCTCTCTCTGTCTCTCTCTCTCTGTCTCTCTCTCTCTCTCTGTCTCTCTCTTTCTGTCTCTCTCTCTCTCTCTCTGTCTCTGTCTCTGTCTCTCTCTCTCTCTCTCTCTCTCTCTCTCTCTCTCTCTCTCTCTCTCTCTCTCTCTCTGTCTCTCTCTCTCTCTCTCTCTCTGTCTCTCTCTCTGTCTCTCTCTCTGTCTCTCTCTATGTCTCTCTCTCTGTCTCTCTCTCTCTGTCTCTCTCTCTCTCTCTGTCTCTCTCTCTCTGTCTCTCTCTCTCTGTCTCTCTCTCTCTGTCTCTCTCTCTCTGTCTCTCTCCCTCTGCCTCGCTCTGTCTCTCTCTCGTGTGTGTGTGTGTGTGTGTGTGTGTGTGTGTGTGTGTGTGTGTGTGTGTGTGTGTGTGTGTGTGTGTGTGTGTGTGTGTGTGTGTGTGTGTGTGTGTGTGTGTGTGTGTGTGTGTGTGCGTGTGTGCGTGCGTGTGTGTGTGTGTGTGACAGCACCTTAATGAGAACCTGGCCAAGCTGACAGCCAAGTTTGAGAAAGCCACGGCCGACAAGCTCAAATGCCAGCAGGAGGCTGAGTCCACCGCTCGCACCATCTCTCTTGCCAACCGCCTGGTGAGTTGGCCAGACACACATACACACACTTACCTGGGGGCATACACATCGCCTGCTGATCAGTATTCAGTAAAGAGATGTGTTGTGTTGACAGTGTGAGGGTGGTAATCTCCACTTGATGAGAGACAGGCCAACAAAGGAATAGAAGGATCAGCATTTTCTAAAAGTGTCAAACAACATTGTAATCATTATTGCTAAGTTAAGCTTATTATTTCCAAACCAGCTGTGTTCTATAATTTTATCACACTTCTATTCATTGATGTTATTGTAATTAAGACAGGCTACTGACGGTATACTTTTTTAATGAGTCTACAGCTAGCAGGGTGCAGTGTGGGTAATCAATGTCACTCAGGGCAGAATGCTAATTGTAGAGCCTTAACTTTGACTTTTGTGTTAATCATGCCTTGGTATCAATATGAGATTTGCATGAAAATTCTAGATTTTTTTTTTACTTAACCAGGCAAGTCCGTAAAGAACACATTTTTATTTACAATGACGGCCTACCCCTGCCAAACCCAGACGACACTGGGCCAATTTTGCACCGCCCTATGGGACTCCCAATTACGTCCGGATGTGATATACATCCTGGATTCGAACCAGGGACTGTAGTGACTGCACCACTTGAATTGTGATCTGGCCTGTCTCACTCCATGGTTATGTGTGGTGTTGTATCCTGCCGTGTCACATTGTGTTGTGGTCTGCAGGTCGGTGGTCTGGCGTCGGAGAACGTGCGTTGGGCGGAGGCAGTGGAGAGTTTCAGACGTCAGGAGAGGACTCTGTGTGGGGACGTCCTCCTCATCACAGCGTTTGTCTCCTACCTGGGATACTTCACTAAGCGCTACCGACAGCAGCTCATGGACAACACCTGGAGACCATACCTCAGTCAGTTACAGGTGGGACAACACACACAGAGCCATATGCATACACACATAATAATCAACATTTCTGTTATCACATCATTGTAAAAGTGTTTGCCATTCATTTAATGAACGTCCTGATAAGCAGCTGATGAATAGAATCAGGGCTGGACCAAAAGCCCCCCCCCCCTCCCCCCATGAATCTCCAAGAGGAGGTTGTCCACCCCTCTGATCCATGCCATTTCAATGCCTGTGGCTTCTATGCTTGTTACTAACCACCATCCCCCATCCAACCTCCCCTCTCTCCCAGGTGCCCATCCCAGTGACCCCTGACCTGGACCCTCTGACCATGCTGATGGACGACGCTGACATCGCGGCGTGGCAGAACGAGGGCCTGCCGGCCGATAGGATGTCCACGGAAAACGCCACCATCCTCACTTCCTGCCAGCGCTGGCCCCTCATGGTGGACCCCCAGCTACAGGGCGTCAAGTGGATCAAAAACAAATACGGAGAGGATCTACGCGTCATCCGCATCGGACAGAGAGGGTGAGTCACAAGATGGCAGCTGTTCTGGAGAGAGTTTTTGAAGAGGGTATATAATGGGCTCTCCTTGGCAATCTTAATAGAGACCATAATTGCCTCTTTTATTGGGCAGAGTGGGTGAGAAAGACTTTACTCAGAATCACTTCCTGGTTTAATGAATTGCTATAACGATGTAGATTAAACATTTTCTTCAATGAAATTTCCACATCATTACCCATCACCGATAGTGCAGGAGACGGTTCAACAAGCATAGTACAAAAAGTCTTTAAAATATTGGGTAAAACTGATTAAGGCTTAAGCTCTTTCTAGTGACAGTAAAACTCCTATTCACGGGTCTGTGTTGACTTCTGGGCGTGTGTCTCTCAGGTATCTGGACTCCATCGAGAGAGCTCTGTCTGCTGGTGACGTGGTTCTGATCGAGAACCTAGAGGATACTGTAGACCCTGTTCTAGGGCCACTACTGGGGAGAGAAACCATCAAGAAGGGCAGGTGCGTGACTCTCTAAGTGATTTCCAAAGCATTTTCCGTCAAATCTGAAACCTGCTTTAAAATACACCTGTCAGCCAGTTCCAGTAGGCTGAATCCTACCGACCTTGCACGGTCACTGTCACAAATTGAAGTGAGAAGTTCATTGACACATTTGAAATGTGGATTTGTCCTAGTACAGCACGACTTCAATCATCACACCTCCAACTACTCTCCTCTCCTCTCTCTCTCTCCATCCACCTCTCCTCAGGTACATAAAGATAGGAGACAAGGAGTGTGAGTACAACCCCAGCTTTAGACTGATTCTCCACACTAAGCTGGCCAGCCCACACTACCAGCCCGAGCTCCAAGCCCAGTGTACCCTGATGAACTTTACTGTGACCAGGGATGGTCTGGAGGACCAGCTACTGGCTGCTGTGGTCAGCATGGAGAGGCCTGACCTGGAGGAACTCAAGGTGGGGCACAGTTAGCGTTTCGTCTATGATGATGGTCGTTAGCTAGGTTTCCCAATCTATTTCACCACAAAAAATCGATACATCTAGTGTATTTTGTGTCGTCGACATTAGGACATTATACCAACAAATTTGCTGTTTCCATCAGGCCTGTCAGGAGTGTTTATATACGTCCGCATAACATGGTTGGATGGAAACATGGTTATTCTGTGCTGAACGTTCTGGCACTAAATGGCCACTGTGGCTAACATGGAGAGAATCAAAAGGGATCCGAGATAGGAATTCTAGTACCGCTCCTTTACGTGCTTGAAGCTTCAGGCTTCCCTCTCATTCAACTGTTAATGTACACCACCGTTCAAAAGTTTGGAGTCACTTAGAAATGTCCTTGTTTTTGAAAGAAAAGCACATTTGTTGTCCATTAAAATAACATCAAATTGATCAGAAATACAGTGTAGACATTGTTAATGTTGTAAATGACTATTGTAGCTGGAAACGGCAGATTTTTTATGGAATATCTACATAAGCGTACAGATGCCCATTATCAGCAACCATCACTCCTGTTTTCCAATGGCGCGCTGTTAGCTAATCCAAGTTTATCATTTTAAAAGGCTAATTGATCATTAGAAAAACCTTTTGCAATTATGCTAGCACTGAAACTGTTGTCCTGATTAAAGAAGCAATAAAACTGGTCTTCTTCAGACTAGTTGAGTATCTGGAGCATCAGCATTTGTGGGTTCGATTACAGGCTCAAAATGGCCAGAAAAACTCATCAGTCTATTCTTGTTCTGAGAAATTAAGGGATTGACAAGAAAATGAAGATCTCGTCCAATGCTGTGTACTACTCCCTTCACAGAACAGGGCAAACTGGCTCTAACCAGAATAGAAAGAGGAGTTGGAGACCCCGGTGCACAACTGAGCAAGAGGACAAGTACATTAGAGTGTCTAGTTTGAGAAACAGAAGCATCACAAGTCCTCAACTGGCAGCTTCATTAAATAGTACCCACAAAACACCAGTCTCAACGTCAACAGTGAAGAGGCGACTCCGGGATGCTGGCCTTCAAGGCAGAGTTGCAAAGAAAAAGCCATATCTCAGACTGGCCAATAAAAAGAAGAGATTAAGATGGGCAAAAGAACATAGACACTGGACAGAGGAACTCTGCCTAGAAGTCCAGCATCCTGGAGTCGCCTCTTCACAATTGACGTTAAGACTGGTGTTTTGCGGGTACTATTTAATAAAGCTGCCAGTTGAGGACTTGTGAGGTGTCTGTTTCTCAAACTAGACACTAATGTACTTGTCCTCTTGCTCAGTTGTTGCTTCTTTAATCAGGACAACAGTTTTCAGCTGTGCTAACATAATTGCCAAAGGGTTTTCTAATTATCAATTAGCCTTTTAAAATTATAAACTTGGATTAGCTAACACAACGTGCCATTGGAACACAGGAGTGATGGTTGCTGATAATGGGCCTCTGTACGCCTATGTAGATATTCCATTAAACATCAATAGTAATTTACAACATTAACAATGTCTACATTGTACTTCTGATCAATTTTATGTTATTTTAATGGACAACAAATATGCTTTTCTTTCAAAAACAATGACATTTTTAAGCGACCCCAAACTTTTGAACGGTGGTGTGTGACGAGCATACATTACTGGAAGTGGGGAATCAACAGTGAGGACACTGTAGGAACATATGGTGTGACTCTCCCTCAGGTATCGAAACGAGCTCTAGACATTTACCAGTCAGACACTCAAACCAGTCCGGTTTCATTTAGTCTTTTCATCTTTCGTCTTCAGATACCATCTGAGAGTTAGACTGTCAAGAGTCGATCAGGGTTTGATGTCTCTTCTCCTTAGGTGTAACTAACAACAGATTCATCAACACTGACTAGAGTCAGCGACTTTTTGCAGCCTCTCATCATTATCTCGCTCCTCTTCTTTTAACAAAGTTTTAACATCACAAGCGGCTGCGATAGAGCCCGCGGCGGCGAGCTCTTTGATTCCAAAAACAATCGTCAGACGCTTTGATTAGCGAGACGTTAACTGGAAGGGTGATAATTATTGGGCCCTGAGTCCATCACGTAGAGAATATTGTGTGTGTGTGCGCGTGTGTGTGTGCATGCTCACATACGTCTGTCTGGCCTCGTCACTGAACTAGCCTCATCAACTGCATCTTGATGAGCAACTACTCAGCATTGTAATAATAATGTTGGTAAACTAGCCTGTCGCTTCAGTAACACCTCGGCATTACATCTCAAATGACCCCTACGCAAGTAGTTCACTATTTCTGACCAGAGTCAATGGGATGTCACCTTGAACTGTGTACCAAAATAGCACCCTATTTTGTAGACAGCGCATTACATTTAAACTTCATCCTCTGCTTGAGAATACGGTGTCATTTGAGATGCTTGGCTTGCCTTCCAGTGTTGAAGGTAATGAGAGTGGAGGGTTGTTATGTAGGGAGAGAGAATGGCCGACATGTGCAGTATCTGAATGCAGGTAACTGGAAGAATGGTCTTGATCAAAGCCCAGGAACTTAATGATGCCACATGCTCACAGCATCGACGATAACCAGGATCGGCTTTGTGTCCACGGCTGTTGGATATGGATGTCCTGAAGCCTTTAGACAGGACAGTCACTGAAACACTGCGACTATCAGCATCCCTGTCCATCCCCCGCTCTCAGTAATACACCCACACACATGCGCGCACACACACGCACACACACTCTTGTCTTAATCTCCCTATCTCTATTCCCCACTCCCCCCCCCCCCCCACCACCACCGCATTAAACCAAATCAGAAAGCCCAACTTTACTCAGAAACACATTCGGCTGACGGCAGTGTTTTGGGAGAGATCAGGAACTCTGATAATTGTAAAACTCAGTCAGCGGGTCGGAGCAGAGCGGAGTGGAGATTTACTGTAGCAGTGATTCTATTTACATCCAGTGGATTTCATTCAGCTTGCTGCTTGTTGGCATTGGGCCTCTGTAGGGAGGGTTTAATCAGACCTGTAGGCTTTCATCTGAAGACAAATCATCCTTTTTAATAACCTGAAAACACACATGCAGACACACACACAGAGAGATGGGCACACACACACAGAGAGATGGGCACACACACACAGATGGGCACATACACACACACACAGATGGGCACACACACACAGATGGGCACATACACACACACAGATGGGCACACACACACAGATGGGCACATACACACACACACACACACACAGATGGGCACACACACACAGATGGGCACATACACACACACACAGATGGGCACATACACACACACACACAGATGGGCACACACAGATGGGCACATATATACACACACACACAGATGGGCACACACACACACACAGATGGGCACACACACACACAGAGATGGGCACACACAGAGAGATGGGCTCATACACACACACCGATAGGCACACACACACACAGACGGGCATACACACACAGGCGGGCACTTACAAACACACACAGAGATGGGCACACACACAGAGAGGGGCACACACACACGGAGATGGGCACACACACAAAGATGGGCACACACACACACAGACGGCACACACAGACGAGCACACACACACAGACGGGCACTTACAAACACAAGCACACACACAGATGGGCACACGCACACAGAGATGGGCACACACACACACACACACACACACAGAGACGGCACACACACACACACACAGACGGGCATTTACAAACACAAACACACTCACAGATGGGCACACGCACACAGAGATAGGCACAGACACACACACACAGATGGGCACACACACACAAATGGGCACACACACACCGATGGGCACACACACACAGATGGGCACACACACACACAAACACAAACGCACACAAAACGGCAGTGTTATTTTAAGCCGCCTGTGTGTCCCCTCAGCAAAACGCAGCGGAGAAGTGAAATGTGATTTAATGAAGCTTGTTTAATTAGCATTTCATGGAGATGGGAGGAGAGGAAGAAGAAGATGAGGAAAAAGAGGGGAAGGAAAAGACGTGATGTGGAACTCTTATCTTTTTAATTAACGTTAAAAGTTAAGCGGGGTAAACGCGTGGCTAACTCCATGCACCTGCTATCCAAAAATTCCCAGTAGAATTTGTTTATTTGGTTATAACCTGTTCTGTGTTCCCCAGTAAACAACACGTTTCCTCTCTACTGACTGATAACAATCACAGTACTGATAGGAGCCTGCAAATAGAGCCTGCCTGTAGACCTGTTTATTGTCTCTGAATCAACTTCATGCCATTATTCCTCTAATGAGTTTAGAGTTTAGCTACTGAGCTGAATAGGATAGTTTGGATACTGGATGCTGATTGGTTGATAGGCATTAGTTATTCATGATAATCCACGGGTAATAATATAATATATGCCATTTAGCAGACGCTTTTATCCATAGCATTCTAGTCATGCAAGCATACATTTTACATTCGGGTGGTCATGGGAATTCGAACCCACTACCCTGGCGTTATAAGCCCCATGCTCTACCAACTAAACCACAAAGGACCGTAATTTGTGATAATTACATTTGAAATATTCCCTGTCCCATAGTTCAGCCAGGCAATTCATAAACTTTATCTCCACTGGAATAAAGATGTTGCCAACATTAGATGTTGTATTCAAACAGCAGGGTTTCTATAAACCTTGCTGCGCTTTGTATTCACGTCGAGCCTAAGAACAGCCCTAAACTGTGTGTTACTCTCGATAATCCACGGGTTCTCTTGCCTTATTGCTTAATGAACTCATCCAAAGTCCAGTTAAGAAGTGTCAAATGTCAACTCTCCATTTTCAGAGAGGGGGACACCCATAGAATCCCCCTAACAATTCTAATAACGGCCTCCCACTCGGGTGCAGTGTTTTGGGTGTGTGTGTGTGCGTACATGAGCGTGTGTCTGATGCAGCCTAGGAGAGTGGGAGAGAGTGAGAGAAAGAGAGGGAGAGAGATCCGTTTTCCATATTGCCGCACCAGGGCTGTTCACTGGCTCTCAGTAATCATCTGCCTGAAATGATAGATGTATTATCTCTTTTTAATCCCAATTAGGGATTTCTGCTATCTGGTTAATTGTTTGTTTTTCCCAGGCCGGGTAATTACGTGAACAATATGCCGACTGAGAACTAAACATTAATAACTGACTTGTTATTAAAAATTGGGGGGTGTTTTGATGTGGCGAGCTTTGCCCTCGTACAGTGGAAAGAGAGGGGAGACAGAAGAGAGAAGGTCAAGGTCGTGACGTGAACTCACAGGGCAAATTGCTTCACTTGAACCCCTCCTCCAATTATACATATACTTGTTTCTCCAATCATGAACCTCCAATTATATACGGTATGTCATTGACACCATTCTTGTTACTGATTTGGAACACGTTGGCATGTAATTGTTTTGGGACTAACTAGAATCAATCACCCAACCAGGTTACAGCTAAGAAGCAATCCGTAGATAAGCAGGAAGACTGTGCAGGAAAGTTTTTTGGGGGCATGAAACGGCAGGAGGCCAAGCAGAGCGAAGGACAACGAAACAAGGGTCCTGTCTATCTTTGAAAAGTGAAAGTTTTGTGGTACCCTGGCATTTTAAAACAAAGGGTGTTAAAACCAAAGCATTGAGGCTTTCTCAGAAGGCCAGGTTCACCTCTCCATATGGTGTACGATGATTAATACCCCTTAATCCAGGCCATGTGCAGGCATTCAGGAGTGTGTGTGTGTGTGTGTGTGTGTGTGTGTGTGTGTGTGTGTGTGTGTGTGTGTGTGTGTGTGTGTGTGTGTGTGTGTGTGTGTGTGTGTGTGTGTGTGTGTGTGTGTGTGTGTGTGTGTGATCCGTCCAGCGCCTGTCCGTGTGTTTGTGTTTGTTTGGTTTACCATCAAAGCCTGTGGATCCTGCAGCAGCATCGACTCTCTCATCAGACGGCAGCAGGGTGGTGGAAGTCTGTTGGCCACTGCTTGATGTCCTCAGCCTTGAGAGGAAGACATTCTAATCCACCCCAGAGCCTCCTCTTCATCTATCCAGATAGCCCATGCAGAGACCATTGATTGCTTCTGCCTTTGAGGCATCCTTCAGTATGCCTGCGCTAAATTAAGCCCCCACCATCACCTTTAATGCGTGTTTATCTACCACCAGCAGTAATTAGTGTCCCGAATCAAGGATGGGCCACACGTAGTTCAACAGTGTTTCTAATCAAACATGACCATCGTCCAACCCTGAGCAACCCATCGCCCTTGGTGCCTTGTTTACCCCAAGGAACTTTCGAGGTTCGCCAAGGATAGAATAGAATAGACTAGAACTTTACTGTCCACCCTGAGAGTGACATTAGCATTTGGCTTCACCTCACGAGATAAAAGATAACCCCAGGTCAGCCGCTACGGAAGAGAGAGGATTTGTTTTAATGGCAGCCATTTTACGCCTCTCTCTGTTCTCTGTCATTTTGTGTTTCCGTTCTTTATTTGTGTTTCTTTGAGTTTGTTAATCTTACCTTTTTGACCCTTGTGTGTAGTGTCTGTGTATTTTACTGCAATGTTTTATTTCATCTGTTTTAGTACAATCTTTATTTTCCATTTGTTTATTTCTGTCTGTATGTTACTGTAGTGGAACCTGACGAAGCAGCAGAATGGTTTTAAGATCACGTTGAAGATCCTGGAGGACAACCTGCTGTCCCGTCTCTCCTCCGCCTCAGGGAACTTCCTGGGAGACACAGAGCTTGTGGAGAACTTGGAGATCACCAAACGCACTGCCGCAGAGATAGAGGAGAAGGTTCTCTCTCTTTTATTATCTCTATTTTTATCTCTGTCTGTTTCTGAGTCTCTGTCTCTCTCACTTTCTCTCTTTCTAGCTTTCTTTCTCATCTCTGTGAAATAGCAGGAGAGGAGAAGATGGTTTTGGAGTTTAGGATGGTTTGAGTTAATATTGGAGAGGGTCTGGGTTGAAAAATTTACGAGTATATAAGCCTGAGGTAGACTGCCATTAGGGTTTAGCTTGTGCCTAAACTGATTTGACGGGAGGGGGGAACCTATGCTCTCTGACATATACAGTTGAAGTCAGAAGTTTACATACACCTTAGCCAAATACATTTAAACTCAGTTTTTCACCATTTCTGACATTTAATCCTAGTAAAACTTCCCTGTTTTGGGTCAGTTAGGATCACCACTTTATTTTAAGAATGTGAAATGTCAGAATAATAGTAGAGAATTATTTATTTCCGCTTTTATTTATTTTATCACATTCCCAGTGGGTCAGAAGTTTACACACACTCAATTAGTATTTGGCAACATTGCCTTTAAATTGTTTAACTTGGGTCAAACGTTTCGGGTAGCCTTTCACAAGCTTCCCACAATAAGTTGAATTTTGTCCCATTCCTCCTGACAGAGCTGGTGTAACTGAATCAGGTTTGTAGGCCTCCTTGCTCGCACATGCTTTTTCAGTTCTGCCCACACATTTTCTATCGGATTGAGGTCAGGGCTTTGTGATGGCCACTCCAATACCTTGACTTTGTTGTCCTTAAGCCATTTTGCCACAACTTTGGAAGTATGCTTGGGGTCATTGTCCATTTGGAAGACCCATTTGCGACCAAGCTTTAATTTCCTGACTGATGTCTTGAGATGTTGCTTCAATATATCCATATAATTTTCCCTCCTCATAATGATACCTATTTTGTGAAGTCCACCATTCCCTCCTGCAGCAAAGCACCCCCACAACATGATGCTGCTACCCCGGGATTATTGGTTGGGATGGTGCTCTTCGGCTTGCAAGCCTTCCCTTTTTTCCTCCAAACATAACGATGGTCATCATGGCCAAACAGTTGTTTTGTTTCATCAGACCAGAGAACATTTCTCCAAAAAGTACGATCTTTGTCACCGTGTGCAGTTGCAAACCGTAGTCTGGCTTTTTTATGGCAGTTTTGGAGCAGTGGCTTCTTCCTTGCTGAGTGGCCTTTCAGGTTATGTTGATATAGGACTCGTTTTACTGTGGATATAGATACTTTTGTACCTGTTTCCTCCACTATCTTCACAAGGTCCTTTGCTGTTGTTCCGGGATTAATTTGCACTTTTCGCACCAAAGTACGTTCATCTCTAGGAGACGACGCATCTCCTTCCTGAGCGGTATGACGGCTGCGTGGTCCCATGGTGTTTATACTTGCATACTATTGTTTGTACAGATGAACGTGGTACCTTCGGATGTTTGGAAATTGCTCCCAAGGACGAACCAGACATATGCAGGTCTACACTTTTTTTCTGAGGTCTTGGCTGATTTCTTTTGATTTTCCCATGATGTCAAGCAAAGATGCACCGAGTCTGAAAATAGGCCTTGAAATACATCCACAGGTACACCTCCAATTGACTCAAATTATTTCAATTAGCCTATCAGAAGCTTCTAAAGCCATGCCATCATTTTCATCATTTTTCCAAGCTGTTTAAAGGCACAGTCAACTTAGTGTATGTAAATTTTTGACCCATTGGAATTGTGTGGAGTGGTTGAAAAATGAGTTTTAATGACTCCAACCTAAGTGTATTTAAACTTCCGACTTCAACTGTAGTATGCAAAGGTACGACAAAGCTAGACGTCTGCTCTCAATGCTAATGTAAACCCTAAGCAAGCGGGGACGTCATAGCTCTGCACCTTTTCGGAAAGCTATTAGCAATGGTACTTTATGGACCTTTTACCGCAGTGGGCTAAATCAGGGTCACAGAGAGTGTTCCTTGGTAGTCTTAAACAAATCTACTTTGAAACAAAAGTATCCACCGCACACGTGGTTGTAGGCTTAAAAAAAGAAGAACCTGCACCATGTCAGATAAATAAAAAAAACATTGACTTCTGAAAAATATGAAGAACATTGCACCCATGAGGCCACTAGAGCGTGATTTGGTCATTTGACTGCAGGAAAGGGTCATCTCCACATCTAGCTCTCCACCTCTAGAGACTATCCTACAGATGTTTTTGAATACACAGTATATTGAGATGCTGATGCAGAACCTCCTGCTCACTGCTGACTGTACTCGCTTACTGTAGATCGAAGCGTTGGCACAGTCACAAATTGGGAAACTTGGCAAGTGAGCAGTAGAAAGGCTCTTCATTAGGCTCAAGGACACCACTTAGAGACTGAGATGTGAGAGTGGATTCCTTTACAAAGTGCCACTACTTTGTTAATACTGGCGCAGTATGTTCAGTGAATGTGTGGCAACATATTTTTCACCTTCTCTATAGGCATGTTGAATTGGATCATTAAATTGGAATGGCTGCTTTGTTCAGTGGGAGAGGATGTTATTGTACTCTCTGTTATAATTTGCTATAATTTCCCTGGCTGGTGAATGAATCCTATCTGTGTTTTACGTGGCTTTGTGTGTGTATTTACGCATGTATGTGTGTTTGCTGTGTGTGTATTGCAGGTTAAAGAAGCCAAGGTGACCGAGGCCAAAATCAACGAGGCGCGGGAGCACTATCGGCCTGCGGCAGCCCGAGCATCCTTATTGTACTTCATAATGAACGACCTCAATAAGATCCACCCAATGTACCAGTTCTCTCTCAAGGTACACCCACCTCTCTATTGACCTGACCTGTTATTGACACTCCCTAGTGAGCACACACACAGTTCACCATTCTCTCTTTCTCTCCGTACATTCTCTATTAACCCACCATGTTTGTCCCTGCCTCAGAGCTCCCCAGCGAGCGAAGTCTTTACCCACGCTGCTCTGTTTTCTGCCTTTTCCTCCATTAGTTTCCAGTGTTTTATGCTTTCTGCTCTTTTGTGTTTGTCGCTTCCTAACGCTTTTATGCTTCACCTAATGTCCCTGCTATTGTCACCCTCCAAAGCACTGAGGAGTCACGGGGTGAGATATGGTTTGCAATCACACTGCTCTCTGCAGGTAGCTAGCCACCCTGGGCCAACTGTAGAGAGTTTAAAGGCCCAGTGCAGTCAAAAATGTGATGTTCCAATATTTGATATATATTTTCACACTATGAGTTTGAAATAATGCTGTGGCATTTTGAAAATGATGATGATGCCCTTTTAGTGTACAAGCTGTTTGAAAAGACCGCCTGAAATTTCAGTCTGTTTTGGTGGGATGATGTTTTGGCCTGCCTGGTGACATCAAAATTAGTTCGCCAATAAAGAAAAAGAGTTACAAACCTCTCTTCCAATAACAGCAAATGTTCAGTTTTCCCCTCCCACTCAAACCACTCCCAGCAAAATTCTTGCTTGAGAAATTGCTCTTTGCTAAGAAGCTTTCTTTTACCCTGTTTTCTCCCCAATTTTGTGGTATCTAAATGGTATTTACAGTGTTGTCTCATCACTGCAACTCCCATATGGACTCGGGAGAGGCGAAGGTCGAGAGTTGTGCGTCCTCTGAAACACAACCCAACCAAGCCGCACTGCTTCTTGACACAATGCCCACTTAACCCGGAAGCCAGCCATGTCAGCGTGCACTGCGCCCGGCCCACCACAGGAGTCGCTAGTGCGCGACAGGACAAGGACATCCCTGCCGGCCAAACCCTCCCCTAACCCGGACAACGCTGGGCCAATTGTGCGCTGCCCCATGAGTCTCCTGGTCGCGGCCTGGACTCTAACCCAGAATCTCTAGTAGCACAGCTCGCACTGCGAGGCCTTAGACCAATGCACCACTCGGGAGCCCCTATTTTTGACCATTTTAATTGAAAACAATCACAGTAAGATACTTAATTGCTACCCAGAAATGATTTGATATTGAGATAAAAACGGCTGCAATGGACCTTTCACCAGATGAAATGTCTCTGCTGTAGATAAAACGCACAGGGCAGACCCATATATTTTAAATGCAGTCAGTTGAACAATTGCCAGCCAGCTCGTACTTTGGATATGTTTCAGGAAATAAATAATTTGGGTTCTAGAAGTGTGTCTGCTATCCATTGTGTTTTTATGCTCCAGACATTCATTGTGGTGTTCCAGAATGTTCTATCCATAGTGTCTGTTATCCTAGGCAGTACTGAGTCTGTTCTATCCATTGTGTTTCTATGCTACAGGCATTTAGTGTAGTGTTCCAGAAAGCGGTACTGAAGGCCCAGGCAGACGAGGTGTTGAAACAGAGAGTGTCTAACCTGATAGACAGCATCACTGTCCAAGTGTTCCAGTATACCACCAGAGGCCTATTCGAGTGTGATAAACTCACATACATCGCACAGCTCGTCTTCCAGGTACACAGAAAGTCAGAGTTCAAAGTTCAATAAAAGCTTTATTGTACATTCTTGGTCAAATAGAAATGTTTTTACATTACACAGTGACGAATATTAGGTATTAATCACTGCCCTTTAAAACTTCGGAGGTCTCCTTTTCGGTCTTTAAAAAAGAACAATATAGGAATGAATGTTATTTTGACAGTATATGTTTTTTGTCATTGTGAACCCAGATCCTGTTGATGAATAAGGAGATCAACCCTACAGAGTTAGATTTCCTGCTGAGGTATCCCGTCCAACCAGGAGTGACCTCTCCTGTCGACTTCCTGTCCAACCATTCCTGGGGCGGTATCAAGGTGAGGCAAACAGGAAGTGAAGATGTCAGACCTTCACAGTTGAGGTTGAAGACACGTCTAACCACAGATCTAAGATCAGTTTACCCCACAAAAGCCAAACCTTCACCATCAGGGGACAACATGCTACTTTAAATCAGTGTCTAGGGATAAATTCATCCTACTACATACTTTAGAACAAACCATCCACTGACTATCCTTGTCATTTACGTATGACTGAACTCCCCTTTTCCCCTGTAGTTATTTTAGCACTTAGTCTGTTTCCACTCCATAACTCAGTACATCTGTGGAAGATAACAGAACATAATGGGTACAGTGAAGTCTACTTCCACTACAATAAAGCAACCTTGGTCCTCCAGTACCCCCAACAGTACACATTTGTATTGGTACCCTGGACAAGCACACTTGATTCAACTTGTTAACTAATCATCAAGCCCTCGATCGAATCCGGTGTGTTTGTCCAGGGCTCCAACAAAAATTTGAACTGTTGGGGGTACTGGAGGACCGGAGTTGGGAAACTCCGCTCTTAGCGGTAAGAGCATTACGGCTAAAACATGTATGAAATAAAAAGGCATGCCATTCTTTTTACAAAAATGTTAATTTGAGAAGTTGCTGCCTCTCAAGGGTTCACTACTCTCACATATCTATTAGGTGAAATACCACATTGTGCCACCACAGCGGCAAGATTTGTGACCTGTTGCCACAAGAAAAGGGCAACCAGTGGTGCACAAACACCATTGTAAGAGGGGGAGTGTGAGAGAGAGGGAGAGAGATCTTTCCGGAAAGGTGGGGGGCTACGACGTCCCCACTTGCTCAGGGATTACAGTAGTGTTGAGAGCAGATGTCTGGCTACTGTACTCCAGAGAGCATAGTTCCCCCTCCCATCAAATCAGTTGATGTACAAGCTAAACCGTAATGGCAGTGTACCTCAGGCTTTCGTACTCATAAATATTTCAACCCGGACCCTCTCCACTATTAATGATCCTAAACTCCAAAACCATCTTCTCCTCTCCTGCTATTCCACAGAGATGTCGGTCTAGGTACGATTAATTTAATTCAGTCACTCTGGTTCTTATCGCGGTCAGGAACATAATCAGTTGGAGAGGATGAGATCCTGTGATAGTGCCTGGTGGCCGTGGCCCTCTTAGATGATATTAGAAGGATGGGATGGAGAGGAAGCCACAGGGGGCTGTAGTATTCTCTCCTGACCTGAGAATCTGCCAACCCAGATACTGGTAATTAACTAAGTGAAGGAGTTGGAGTGACTTCATCTTAGCTCATTAAGGGCCGTGGTGGGTATTTCCGGGGAAGGAGTTGTGATGTTCTTCGATAGGACCTTGACTTGATTGACAGAGACTGAGAGGACAGGTGTTTGTGTGTGTGTGTGTGTGTGCGTGTGTGTGTGTGTGTGTGACATTCAGAGCACTCTGTGAGGCCACTGTTTTTCAGTGATCCAAAGCTGAGATAAGAACAAATGCTGTCAGATAAAAGTCTAGAGTATGTGCCAGGTTTGTGCTGCCGAAGCATATTCCCCTTTTCTACCCGCTGTTATAAACAGCCTAATGTCTACTCAGCACTATGGTTTGAATAAATACAATTCATATTGGCGTAAGAGAAGATAAGCACTCTGTCTTATTATGAGACTTTTCCAACCCAAACTTTTCTCCTTTGTGGCACTTATATGAGGTAAACAATAAGAGCAAATAACCATTTGTTCATCCTTAGAAAGGTTTCAGAGACGGTGGGAAAATACTGTGTCTGTGAATTAACCCCTGCTTATATTTACATACAGTATCTACCTCATTTACCACATTAACCCCTGCTTATATTTACATACAGTATCTACCTCATTTACCACATTAACCCCTGCCTATATTTACATACAGTATCTACCTCATTTACCACATTAACCCCTGCCTATATTTACATACAGTATCTACCTCATTTACCACATTAACCCCTGCCTATATTTACATACAGTATCTACCTCATTTACCACATTAACCCCTGCCTATATTTACATACAGTATCTACCTCATTTACCACATTAACCCCTGCCTATATTTACATACAGTATCTACCTCAATTACCACATTAACCCCTGCTTATATTTACATACAGTATCTACCTCATTTACCACATTAACCCCTGCCTATATTTACATACAGTATCTACCTCATTTACCACATTAACCCCTGCCTATATTTACATACAGTATCTACCTCATTTACCACATTAACCCCTGCCTATATGTACATACAGTATCTACCTCATTTACCACATTAACCCCTGCCTATATTTACATACAGTATCTACCTCAATTACCACATTAACACCTGCCTATATTTACATACAGTATCTACCTCATTTACCACATTAACCCCTGCCTATATGTACATACAGTATCTACCTCATTTACCACATTAACCCCTGCATATATTTACATACAGTATCTACCTCAATTACCACATTAACCCCTGCCTATATTTACATACAGTATCTACCTCAATTACCACATTAACCCCTGCCTATATTTACATACAGTATCTACCTCAATTACCACATTAACCCCTGCCTATATTTACATACAGTATCTACCTCAATTACCACATTAACCCCTGCCTATATTTACATACAGTATCTACCTCAATTACCACATTAACCCCTGCCTATATTTACATACAGTATCTACCTCATTTACCACATTAACCCCTGCCTATATTTACATACAGTATCTACCTCATTTACCACATTAACCCCTGCTTATATTTACATACAGTGTCTACCTCAATTACCACATTAACCCCTGCCTATATTTACATACAGTATCTACCTCAATTACCACATTAACCCCTGCTTATATTTACATACAGTATCTACCTCATTTACCACATTAACCCCTGCCTATATTTACATACAGTATCTACCTCATTTACCACATTAACCCCTGCCTATATTTACATACAGTATCTACCTCATTTACCACATTAACCCCTGCCTATATGTACATACAGTATCTACCTCATTTACCACATTAACCCCTGCCTATATTTACATACAGTATCTACCTCAATTACCACATTAACACCTGCCTATATTTACATACAGTATCTACCTCATTTACCACATTAACCCCTGCCTATATGTACATACAGTATCTACCTCATTTACCACATTAACCCCTGCATATATTTACATACAGTATCTACCTCAATTACCACATTAACCCCTGCCTATATTTACATACAGTATCTACCTCAATTACCACATTAACCCCTGCCTATATTTACATACAGTATCTACCTCAATTACCACATTAACCCCTGCCTATATTTACATACAGTATCTACCTCAATTACCACATTAACCCCTGCCTATATTTACATACAGTATCTACCTCAATTACCACATTAACCCCTGCCTATATTTACATACAGTATCTACCTCAATTACCACATTAACCCCTGCCTATATTTACATACAGTATCTACCTCAATTACCACATTAACCCCTGCCTATATTTACATACAGTATCTACCTCATTTACCACATTAACCCCTGCCTATATGTACATACAGTATCTACCTCAATTACCACATTAACCCCTGCCTATATTTACATACAGTATCTACCACATTTACCACATTAACCCCTGCCTATATGTACATACAGTATCTACCTCATTTACCACATTAACCCCTGCCTATATTTACATACAGTATCTACCTCAATTACCACATTAACCCCTGCCTATATTTACATACAGTATCTACCTCAATTACCACATTAACCCCTGCCTATATTTACATACAGTATCTACCTCAATTACCACATTAACCCCTGCCTATATTTACATACAGTATCTACCTCAATTACCACATTAACCCCTGCCTATATTTACATACAGTATCTACCTCAATTACCACATTAACCCCTGCCTATATTTACATACAGTATCTACCTCATTTACCACATTAACCCCTGCCTATATTTACATACAGTATCTACCTCATTTACCACATTAACCCCTGCTTATATTTACATACAGTGTCTACCTCAATTACCACATTAACCCCTGCCTATATTTACATACAGTATCTACCTCATTTACCACATTAACCCCTGCTTATATTTACATACAGTATCTACCTCAATTACCACATTAACCCCTGCCTATATTTACATATAGTATCTACCTCATTTACCACATTAACCCCTGCCTATATGTACATACAGTATCTACCTCAATTACCACATTAACCCCTGCCTATATTTACATACAGTATCTACCTCATTTACCACATTAACCCCTGCTTATATTTACATACAGTATCTACCTCAATTACCACATTAACCCCTGCCTATATTTACATACAGTATCTACCTCATTTACCACATTAACCCCTGCCTATATGTACATACAGTATCTACCTCAATTACCACATTAACCCCTGCCTATATTTACATACAGTATCTACCACATTTACCACATTAACCCCTGCCTATATTTACATACAGTATCTACCTCAATTACCACATTAACCCCTGCCTATATTTACATACAGTATCTACCACATTTACCACATTAACCCCTGCCTATATTTACATACAGTATCTACCTCATTTACCACATTAACCCCTGCCTATATTTACATACAGTATCTACCACATTTACCACATTAACCCCTGCCTATATTTACATACAGTATCTACCACATTTACCACATTAACCCCTGCCTATATTTACATACAGTATCTACCTCAATTACCACATTAACCCCTGCCTATATTTACATACAGTATCTACCACATTTACCACATTAACCCCTGCCTATATTTACATACAGTATCAACCTCATTTACCACATTAACCCCTGCTTATATTTACATACAGTATCTACCTCAATTACCACATTAACCCCTGCCTATATTTACATACAGTATCTACCTCATTTACCACATTAACCCCTGCTTATATTTACATACAGTATCTACCTCAATTACCACATTAACCCCTGCCTATATTTACATACAGTATCTACCTCAATTACCACATTAACACCTGCCTATATGTACATACAGTGTCTACCTCAATTACCACATTAACCCCTGCCTATATTTACATACAGTGTCTACCGCAATTACCACATTAACACCTGCCTATATGTACATACAGTATCTACCTCAATTACCACATTAACCCCTGCCGATATGTACATACAGTGTCTCCCTCAATTACCACATTAACCCCTGCCTATATGTACATACAGTGTCTACCTCAATTACCACATTAACCCCTGCCTATATTTACATACAGTATCTACCTCAATTACCACATTAACCCCTGCCTATATGTACATACAGTATCTACCTCAATTACCACATTAACCCCTGCCTATATTTACATACAGTATCTACCACATTTACCACATTAACCCCTGCCTATATTTACATACAGTATCTACCTCAATTACCACATTAACCCCTGCCTATATTTACATACAGTATCTACCACATTTACCACATTAACCCCTGCCTATATTTACATACCGTATCTACCTCAATTACCACATTAACCCCTGCCTATATTTACATACAGTATCTACCACATTTACCACATTAACCCCTGCCTATATTTACATACAGTATCTACCTCAATTACCACATTAACCCCTGCCTATATTTACATACAGTATCTACCTCATTTACCACATTAACCCCTGCTTATATTTACATACAGTATCTACCTCAATTACCACATTAACCCCTGCCTATATTTACATACAGTATCTACCTCATTTACCACATTAACCCCTGCTTATATTTACATACAGTATCTACCTCAATTACCACATTAACCCCTGCCTATATTTACATACAGTATCTACCTCAATTACCACATTAACACCTGCCTATATGTACATACAGTGTCTACCTCAATTACCACATTAACCCCTGCCTATATTTACATACAGTGTCTACCTCAATTACCACATTAACACCTGCCTATATGTACATACAGTATCTACCTCAATTACCACATTAACCCCTGCCGATATGTACATACAGTGTCTACCTCAATTACCACATTAACCCCTGCCTATATGTACATACAGTGTCTACCTCAATTACCACATTAACCCCTGCCTATATTTACATACAGTATCTACCTCAATTACCACATTAACCCCTGCCTATATTTACATACAGTATCTACCTCAAGAGTTGTAGTTTCTGGCAAATGTTTAATGCATATTTTTTTGCGTCCGCTTTCCTCTTCGCTTTCCTCTACATTCATCCCTCCATCCCAGTCTCTGTGTTCCATGGACGAGTTCCGTAACCTGGACCGGGACATGGAGGGTTCGGCCAAGCGTTGGAAGAAGTTTGTGGAGTCGGAGTGTCCTGAGAAGGAGAAGTTTCCTCAGGAGTGGAAGAATAAGAGTTCCCTACAGAGACTGTGTATGATGAGGGCCATGAGGCCTGACCGCATGACCTACGCTGTGAGGTGAAAGGTCAAATACCTTACCTTCTGACCTACTGTTAGAGGATATACAGTACAACTGTGGTTCTGTTTTTTTGTGAGGATATCTTTTGAATTTCCCTGTCCCACCAATGAACAAACATAATATAATGTAAACAGCTAACATTCAACCCAGTGAGCTAACATTTAACCCAGTGGCCATTGCCCACAGCTACAGTATGTAATAGTTATGTCATTGAAAAGTAATAAATACTATGTTTGTATGAGTGCATTATCAGCTTGTAAACTGACCACCATTAGCCATGAGCAGTGCTCTGCATTCCGAATGTGTATTTTGTACAGATAACTGCCAAAATAAAGGAAACATTTGCTCAAGTGTTTCCTTTATTTGGGCAGTTACATGTACAGTACCAGTTAAGCGTTTAGACACACCTACTCATTCAAAGGTTTTTCCTTATTTTTACTATTTACTACATTGTAGAATAATTGTGAAGACATCAAAACTATGTAATAACAAATATGGGCACATACAGTATCCAAAAAAGTGTTAAAGAAATCAAAATATATTGGAGATTCTTCAAATTAGCAACCCTTTGCTTTGATGACAGCTTTGCACACTCTTGGCATTATCTCATCCAGCTTCATGAGGTAGTCACCTGGAATGCATTTCAATTAACAGGTGTGCTTCGTTAAAAGTGAATTTCTTTCCTTCTTAATGTGTTTGAGCCAGTCAGTTGTGTTGTGACAAGGTAGGGGTGGTATACAGAAGACAGCCCTATTTGGTAAAATACCAAGTCTATATTATGGCAAGAACAGCTCAAATAAGCAAAGACAAATGACAGTCCATCATTACTTTAAGACATGAAGGTCAGTCAATGCGGACAATTTCAAGAACTTTGAACGTTTCTTCAAGTGCAGTCGAAAAAACCATCAAGCGCAATGATTAAACTGGCTCTCATGAGGACCGCCACAGGAAAGGAAGACCCAGGGTTACCTCTGCTGCAGAGGATAAGTTAGTTATAGTTACCAGCCTCAGAAATTGCATCTCATAATCTAATAAATGCCTCACGGAATTCAGAAAGTAACAGACATATCTCAACATCGACTGGTTGAATTGCTGTAAAGAAAATACTACTAAAGGACACCAATAAAAAGAAGACTTGCTTGGGCCAAGAAACACAAGCAATGGACATTAATCCGGTGGAAATCTGTTCTTTAGTCTGATTAGTCCAAAGTGGACATTTTTGGTTCCAACCTTTGTCTTTGTGAGATGCAGAGTAGGTGAACAGATCATCTCTGCATGTGTGGCTCCTCCTTGAAGCATGGTGGAGGAGGTATGGGGGTGCTTTGCTGGTGACACTGTCAGTGATATATTTAGAATTCAAGGCACACTTAACCAGCATGGCTACCACAGCATTCTGCAGTGATATGCCATCCCATCTGGTTCACGCTTAGGCTGTATAAGGGATAGCACCTCCAGGCTGTATAAGGGATATTTAACCAAGAAGGAGAGTGATGGAATGCTGCATCAGATGACCTGGCCTCCACAATCACCCGACCTCAACCCAATTGAGATGGTTTGGGATGAGTTGGACCGCAGAGTGAAGGAAAACAAGCCAAAAAGTGCTCAGCATATGTGGGAACTCCTTCAAGACTGTTGGAAAAGCATTCCAGGTGAAGCTGGTTGAGAGAATGCCAAGAGTGTGCAAAGCTGTCATCAAGACAAAGGGTGGTTACTTTGAAGAATCTAAAATATATTTTGATTTGTTTAACCCTTTTTTGGTTACTACATGATTCCATATGTGTTATTTCATAGTTTTGATGTCTTCACTATTATTCTACAATGTAGAAAATTGTTTTTTTTTTAATAAAGAAAAGCCCTTGAATGAGTAGGTGTGTCCAAACCTTTGACTGGTACTGTTTGTATTGAACATATATCATCATGTCTCCCCACAGAGATTTTGTGGAGGAGAAGCTGGGGAGTCAGTATGTGGTTGGCAGGTCGCTTGACTTTGCTGTGTCCTTTGAAGAGTCTGGTCCCGCCACACCCATGTTCTTCATCCTCTCTCCTGGAGTAGACCCACTGAAGGACGTGGAGAAACATGGTAATGGGGTCCCCTACAATGTTAACACCAATGTGCTGTCATTACTAAAAAATGTTGAGGAAACTCGTTGCACTTAATATCAAATCAAAATTGTATTCGTCACATGCTCCGAATACAACAAGTTCCAAACACCTTACAGTGAAACACTTACTTACGGGCCCCTAACCAGTTTCAGAAATATATCCGAGTACAGTTATTTAAAATGTTTTTGTAGTCTGCTGTGACTTTGGGCTAAATCATATTTAAGATCATTTACTGATTAATTACTGGAATAATTCAGTGATTTGATTGATTTAATTTGGTTATTCTCTCCAAATGAATCATTAACTGTTATAGTGTTAATACTATCAACAATATCATTTTACTATCGTCGAGTTCTGGAACCTCAAGAACCCGATCACTGGTGAAATAACTTTATGCCACAAATAGTTCATTCAATGTTTCATTTACTAGACCAAATAAGTTGGAACATGAGGTAGCTAATAAAATACAATATCAAGGCAGGGTATAATGGGATTCAATTCAGTTATTGAGGTGAGAGTCACAGGTCTGTCCGTATAAATGAATTTCCGTATTCAACTCAGGCAAGTACAATAGTACATTCACAAGACTTTAAAGGATGATATGGTCTTATTAATTGAAAGAGAAAAAGTGATTGGCCTACGTCATTGACATAGGCTTTCACAACTGTGAAATTATAGAGAGCGTCACCAACCACGAATAGACAATGGGCTAGGCTACCAGTTAGCCTCCGACATGGACAATGCCAGGACAGTATTGAACATGGGCTTGTAAATTAGACCTGCCGTCTTGCAATTACTCAGTGACTTCCACTAAGTTTCACACACAACGTCACTTTATATAGATAATGTAACAGGGCATATTACTTTTATGTCGTTGTTGCCTCTCAGTTGGGATTCTGTTATGATGGGATGAAAATGGGATTGATGAGGTCAGTGGACTGAAAATAGCTCACAGCCAAAGGAGCGAGATCTCTCTCAGTTCTCAGTCCAGGAAGTACATTATATTAGAGAACTTCCATACAGTGAATTCTTCCTTTGGTCCAGTCGGGATGGATTGCAAACACAGTCAGTTAGTCTCCAAGGCAAACCGTGCGTTTGCAGGATCCCCTCTGGGATGATTGCTTCCGTCTAAGTATGGTGGGAGAAGTTGATCGGAGTTTGCTTTCCAAGGAGATGTGATCACTCATGGTGTGGCCGCCCCTTGAAGAAACTTGATCTCCTCATCTGTTTGCAAATCCTGTAATGTTTAGGGATACTCATAGGGCTCTGATGACCTGACATTAGGTGTTGGCTTTAGGGATGATCAGTGAGATACACCTGCTGGAGCGCGTGCTACGGGTGGGTGTTGCCATCGTGACCAGTGAACTAAGATAAGGTGGAGCTTTACCTAGCATGGACTTGTAGATGACCTGGAGCCAGTGGGTCTGACGACGAATATGTAGCGAGGGCCAGCCGACTAGAGCATACAGGTCGCAGTGGTGGGTGGTATAAGGTGCTTTAGTAACAAAACGGATGGCACTGTGATAAACTGCATCCAGTTTGCTGAGTAGAGTATTGGAAGCTATTTTGTAGATTACATCGCCAAAGTCGAGGATCGGTAGGATAGTCAGTTTTACTAGGGTAGGTTTGGCGGCGTGAGTGAAGGAGGCTTTGTTGCGGAATAGAAAGCCGACTCTAGATTTGATTTTAGATTGGAGATATTGATATGAGTCTGGAAGGAGAGTTTACAGTCTAGCCAGACACCTAGGTACTTATAGATGTCCACATATTCTAGGTCCGAACCATCCAGGGTGGTGATGCTAGTCAGGCATGCGGGTGCAGGCAGCGAACGGTTGAAAAGCATGCATTTGGTTTTACTAGCGTTTAAGAGCAGTTGGAGGCCACGGAAGGAGTGTTGTATGGCATTGAAGCTCATTTGGAGGTTGGATAGCACAGTGCCCAAGGAAGGGCCAGAAGTATACAGAATGGTGTCATCTGCGTAGAGGTGAATCAGGGAATCGCCCGCAGAAAGAGCAACATCATTGATATATACAGAGAAAAGAGTCGGCCCGAGAATTGAACCCTGTGGCACCCCCATAGAGACTGCCAGAGGACTGGACAACATGCCCTCTCATTTGACACACTGAACTCTGTCTGCAATGTAGTTGGTGAACCAGGCAAGGCAGTCATTAGAAAAACCGAGGCTACTGAGTCTGCCGATAAGAATATGGTGATTAACAGAGTCGAAAGTCTTGGCCAGGTCGATGAAGGCTGCACAGTACTGTCTTTTATCGATGGCGGTTATGATATCGTTTAGTACCTTGAGCGTGGCTGAGGTTCACCCGTGACCAGCTCGGAAACCAGATTGCACAGCGGAGAAGGTACTGTGGGATTCGAGATGGTCAGTGATCTGTTTGTTGACTTGGCTTTCGAAGACCTTAGATAGGCAAGGCAGGATGGATATAGGTCTGTAACAGTTTGGGTCCAGGGTGTCTCCCCCTTTGAAGAGGGATGACTGCGTCAGCTTTCCAATCCTTGGAGATCTCACACGATATGAAAGGGAGGTTAAACAGGCTGGTAATAGGGGTTGCGACAATGGCGGCGGATAGTTTCAGAAATAGAGGGTCCAGATTGTCAAGACCAGCTGATTTGTACGGGTCCAGGTGTTGCAGCTCTTTCCGAACATCTGCTATCTGGATATGGGTAAAGGAGACGCTGGGGAGTAGCTGTGGGGGGGGGGGGGGGCAGTTGGCCAAGGTTGGAGTAGCCAGGAGGCAGGCATGGCCAGCCATTGAAAAATGCTTGTTGAAGTTCGATAATCATGGATTTATCAGTGGTGACTGTGTTACCTAGCCTCAGTGCAGTGGGCAGCTTGGAGGAGGTGTTCTTGTTCTCCATGGACTTTACAGTGTCCCAGAACTTTTTGGGGTTAGAGCTACAGGATGCAAATTTCTGCTTGAAAAAGCTGGCCTTTGCTTTCCTGACTGACTGTGTGTATTGGTTCCTGACTTCCCTGAACATTTGCATATCGCGGGGACTATTCGATGCTATTGCAGTCCGCCACATGATGTTTTTGTGCTGGTTGAGGGCAGTCGGAGCATGCTTATCTAAGATGGTGAGGAAGTTATTTTTAAGGAATGACCAGGCATCCTCAACTGACGGGATGAGGTCAATATCCTTCCAGGATACCCGGGCCAGGTCAATTAGAAAGGCCTGCTCGCAGAAGTGTTTTAGGAAGCGTTTGACAGTGATGAGGGGTGGTCGTTTGACTGCGGACCCATAATGGATACGGGCAATGAGGCAGTGATCGCTGAGATCCTGGTTGAAGACAGCGGAGGTGTATTTGGAGGGCCAGTTGGTCAGGATAACGTCTATGAGGGTGCCCTTGTTTACAGATTTAGGGTTATACCTGGTGGGTTCCTTGATGATTTGTGTGAGATTGAAGGCATCTAGCTTAGATTTTAGGACTGCCGGGGTGTTAAGCATATCTCAGTTTTGGTCACCTAACAGAACAAAGCTAGTTGGGGGGCGATCAATTCACAAATGGTGTCCAGGGCACAGCTGGGAGCTAAGGGGGGTCGGTAAGCAGGCGGCAACAGTGAGAGACTTATTTCTGGAGAGTAATTTTTAAAATTAGTAGTTCGAACTGTTTGGGTATGGACCTGGAAAGTATGACATTACTTGTAGGCTATCTCTGCAGTAGACTGCAACTTCTCCCCCTTGGCAGTTCTATCTTGATGGAAAATGTTATAGTTGGGTATGGAAATCTCAGAATTTTTGGTGATTGACAGAGCCAGGATTCAGACACAGCAAGACACTTAGCAGTCTCCTAACACTGTTCCTAACCCTGGCAGTCATTATGACTGCAGGTTGCGGGTGAATAAAATTCGAACTGTTGGATATCTTAACTCTGGCTAGATTCCAATAGGAATTACACATCACTTTGCAAGCCAGCATAATGTGACTTGCAGGTAGGGTTGCAAAATTCCGGTAAATTTCCCAATGTTTTCCAAATATCCCGTTTGGACGATTCCTGGAAATCGTTCAACCAGGATATATACAGTGCCTTGCGAAAGTATTCGGCCCCCTTGAACTTTGCGACCTTTTGCCACATTTCAGGCTTCAAACATAAAGATATAAAACTGTATTTTTTTGTGAAGAATCAACAACAAGTGGGACACAATCATGAAGTGGAACAACATTTATTAGATATTTCAAACTTTTTTAACAAATCAAAAACTGAAAAATTGGGCGTGCAAAATTATTCAGCCCCCTTAAGTTAATACTTTGTAGCGCCACCTTTTGCTGTGATTACAGCTGTAAGTCGCTTGGGGTATGTCTCTATCAGTTTTGCACATCGAGAGACTGAAATTTTTTCCCATTCCTCCTTGCAAAACAGCTCGAGCTCAGTGAGGTTGGATGGAGAGCATTTGTGAACAGCAGTTTTCAGTTCTTTCCACAGATTCTTAATTGGATTCAGGTCTGGACTTTGACTTGGCCATTCTAACACCTGGATATGTTTATTTTTGAACCATTCCATTGTAGATTTTGCTTCATGTTTTGGATCATTGTCTTGTTGGAAGACAAATCTCCATCCCAGTCTCAGGTCTTTTGCAGACTCCATCAGGTTTTCTTCCAGAATGGTCCTGTATTTGGCTCCATCCATCTTCCCATCAATTTTAACCATCTTCCCTGTCCCTGCTGAAGAAAAGCAGGCCCAAACCATGATGCTGCCACCACCATGTTTGACAGTGGGGATGTTGTGTGTTCAGGGTGATGAGCTGTGTTGCTTTTACGCCAAACATAACGTTTTGCATTGTTGCCAAAAAGTTCAATTTTGGTTTCATCTGACCAGAGCACCTTCTTCCACATGTTTGGTGTGTCTCCCAGGTGGCTTGTGGCAAACTTTAAACAACACTTTTTATGGATATCTTTAAGAAATGGCTTTCTTCTTGCCACTCTTCCATAAAGGCCAGATTTGTGCAATATACGACTGATTGTTGTCCTGTAGACAGAGTCTCCCACCTCAGCTGTAGATCTCTGCAGTTCATCCAGAGTGATCATGGGCCTCTTGGCTGCATCTCTGATCAGTCTTCTCCTTGTATGAGCTGAAAGTTTAGAGGGACGGCCAGGTCTTGGTAGATTTGCAGTGGTGTGATACTCCTTCCATTTCAATATTATCGCTTGCACAGTGCTCCTTGGGATGTTTAAAGCTTGGGAAATATTGTTGTATCCAAATCCGGCTTTATACTTCTTCACAACAGTATCTCGGACCTGCCTGGTGTGTTCCTTGTTCTTCATGATGCTCTCTGCGCTTTTAACGGACCTCTGAGACTATCACAGTGCAGGTGCATTTATACGGAGACTTGATTACACACAGGTGGATTGTATTTATCATCATTAGTCATTTAGGTCAACATTGGATCATTCAGAGATCCTCACTGAACTTCTGGAGAGAGTTTGCTGCACTGAAAGTGAAGGGGCTGAATAATTTTGCACGCCCAATTTTTCAGTTTTTGATTTGTTAAAAAAGTTTGAAATATCCAATAAATGTCGTTCCACTTCATGATTGTGTCCCACAAAATACAGTTTTATATCTTTATGTTTGAAGCCTGAAATGTGGCAAAAGGTCGCAAAGTTCAAGGGGGCCGAATACTTTCGCAAGGCACTGTATTTTGGGAAAGTTACTTGCAGGCCTGATGTGGCCTGTAAACCATGAGTTTCTGGCCACTGTATTAGGGTAAAGCTAAGCCTCATAATATGGCCTTAATGAATAATGTAATGTCATAAAGAGTTAAATTATAATGTTAATATTCACCTATGAACTCACTTGGTGAAAGCCACAGGACTGAAAATGAACGAATTCCACAACCATGTCTCTTTTACTAACAAATACAGTCATGGGTGGTAACTCTACAATTCACTCGAAAAGGCAAGGTACAGTGGAAAATTATATTGGAGGTGTGGCTTAGTAAATTTCAAGCTGATACAACTTAAATCTGAACCCCCAAATGTTTGAGTCATTGTTAAGAGAGCCTAAGTCCCACATTCCAGGGCAGGATTTATCGTTCTGTTCGCAGCGCCACCCTCTTACAAGCTATCACAAGACAAATAAACTCCTCTCCCTCTTCTCCTTTTACAATGTGAGTGGGCCTGAGGGGGGTCAGAAGGCAGAAAACAGTCGCCTTCAGCAAGTCAGCAGACCAGCTTGTGATCTGCATGTGTTACTGGGTAAACGACCATCCAGGCTTTAGAGTGCCAAGAGATGTGTATTGCAAGGGAGGAATGTAACTTTCACTCTTTGTGACAAAGGGAAAATGGCGCAAGGACATTTAAACACATTTCCTTAACAATGTATTAAACTGAAAAACTCATACATGTTGATATAACTTGAAGCATAATGTGAGAATTTTCTTCTGATTCTTCTATGTCCTTAAAATGGGTATAACAGGTATTCTTCTGAACCAAAGAACGGATGCATTTTACCAATATCCTGTTTTGTACCTACAGGCTTCATCCTAGAGATTGTTAAACTGCTTTGTGCAGTAGAAAAATGCTGTGGACACTTATGAGGAAATCTCAGGTTTGTCCATAAGAACAGAGATGCTGAATATCTAGAATCAACAGGGTGGTCTCAGGTCATCCAGTTCTCTGCTGCCTGTGACTGGAACAAATTGCAAAAATTGCGGAAGTTGGAGACTATTATCTCCCTCACCAACTTTAAACAACTGCTATCTGAGCAGCTAATTGATCGCTGCAGCTGTACCTAGTCCATCGGTAAATAGCCCACCCAATTTACCTACCTCATCCCCATACTGTTTATATTTATTTACTTTCCTGTTCTTTTGCACACCAGTATCTCTACCTGCACATGACCATTTGATCATTTATCACTCCAGTGTTAATCTGCAAAATCGTAATTATTCGCCTACCTCCTAATGCCTTTTGCACACAATGTATATAGACTCTTTTCTTCTTTTTTCTACTGTGTTATTGACTTGTTTATTGTTTACTCCATGTGTAACTCTGTGTTGTCTGTTCACACTGCTATGCTTTATCTTGGCCAGGTCGCAGTTGTAAATGATAACTTGTTCTCAACTAGCCTACCTGGTTAAATAAAGGTGAAATAAAATAAATAACAATAAGTAAATAAGCAATTTAAAGTGGAACAAACATTTCAGTAACGGGTGCAAAAATTCTAACAATCTGATTGGATTAGTTTTGAAAAATGTATATTATTTATTTTTTCTAGCATAAGATGAATCAATTAAACACTCCATGTACAGTGCATTCAGTCCCCTTAACTTTTCCACATTTTCTACCCTACAGCCTTATTCTAAAATGGATGAAATTACAATTTTTCCTCATCATTCTCCACACAATACCCCGTAATGACAAAGTGGAAACAGGTTTTTAGAAATTTTGGCAAAACAAATATTTTTAAAAATACAGAAATACCTTATTTACATATTCAGACCCTTTGCTATGAGTCTCGAAATTGAGCTCAGGTGCATCCTGTTTCCATTGATCATCCTTGTGATGTTTCTAGAACTTGTGGTAACCTGTGGTAAATTTGATTGATTGGACATGATTTGGAAAGGCACACACGTGTCTATATAAAGGTCCCATAGCTGACAGTGCATGTCAGAGCAAAAACCATGGCATGAGGTCGAAGGAATTGTCCGTAGACCTCTGAGACAGGATTGTGAAGAGGAACAGATCTGGGCAAGGGTATCAAAAAAGATTCTGCAGGATTGAAGGTCCCCAAGAACACAGTGTCCTCAATCATTCTTAAATGGAAGAAGTTTGGAACCACCAAGACTCCTAGAGATGGCCTCCAGGCCACACTGAGCAAATGGGAAGGAAGGGCCTTGGTCAGGGAGGTGACCAAAAACCTGACGGTCACTCTGAAAGAGCTCCAGAGATCATCTGTGGAGATGGGAGAACCTTCCAGAAGGACAACCATCTCTGCAACACTCCACCAATCAGGCCTTTATGGTAGAGTGGCCAGGCGGAAGCCACTACTAAGTCATTTTGGATTTTAGATTTTGCCAAGAGGCACCTAGAGGACTTTCAGACCATGAGAAACAAGATTATCTGTTCTGATGAAACCAACTCTTTGGCCTGAATACCAAGCGTCACGTCTAGAGGAAACCTGGCACCATCCCTACGGTGAAGCATGATGGTGGCAGCATCATGCTGTGGGGATGTTTTTCAGAGGCAGGGACTGGGAGACTAGTCAGGATCGAAGGAAAGATGAACAGAGCAAAGTACAGAGAGATCCTTGATGAAAACCTGTTCCAGAGCGCTCAGGACCTCAGACTGGGGCGAAGCTTCACCTTCCAACAGGACAACGACCTTAAGCACACAGCCAAGACAATGCAGGAGTGGTTTAGGGACATGGAAATTCGACTGACAGGGTTATATTGAACAACCTGTGAATAAAATGATTGGGCTGCTGAGGCTGGATTGTAGATAACATGTTTTGTAAATGTGTTTCTCTGTACCTTGGAAACACAGTAACCTAGTTTGATGTTTGAGTGAATAGTCTCCAAGTCTTTTTTATGGTCTGGCGTGAAATCCTCTCATCATGTGATATGAGATCATTCTCCCACTGAAGCTCAGATAATTGGTCAGACACACTCGTTCAAATGCACACACACACACACGTGTATAATTGATGTCCACACCCTTCTGTGCGCACGCGTGTGTGTGTGTTTGCACACGTGTTTGCATGCATGTGTATGACTAATTATCCAAGCCCTCCCTGTATGCGTGACCAATCACATCAAAGCTAAAGCAGCTAACCAATCAGAGAGGCCTGGTGGAGAGTGTGAAGAGAGGGCCAAAGGCAACACAGATCACACAGAATGAAGAACCCTGAATCTATACACTTTACTTTAGGAAAATAAAGTGGGTCTTCGCTAAATTTCAGATGGCCAATTTTTCTTAGGCGATAGTGAATCTACACTGAGTTTACAAAATATTAAGAACACCTTCCTAATATTGAATATTTTCCCTCAAAACAGACTCAATTTGTCCAGGCATGGACAGTACAATGTGTCAAATGCGTTACACAGGGATTCTGGCCCATGTTGACTCAAATGCTTCCAACAGTTGTCAAGTTTGCTGGATGTACTTTGAGTGGTGGACCGTTCATGAAAAACCCAGCAGCGTTGCAGTTCTTGACACACTCAAACCGGTGCGCCTGGCACCTACTACCATGCCCTATTCAAATGCACTTAAATCTTTTGCCTTGCCCATTCACCCTCTGAATGGCACACCTACACAATCTATGTCTCAATTTTGTCAAGGTTTAAAAATCCTTCTTTAACCGGTCTCCTCCCCTTCATCTGTAATGATTTGAAGTGGATTTAACAAGTGACACCAATGGGGATACAATCTATCACCTGGATTCACCTGGTCAGAGCAGGTGTTCCTAACTTTCTGTGCACTCAGTGTATAAATGAAGCGCACTTAATAAAAAAAGAGATTACTACTTTATTATTAAACTGTTGATCATTTCAATTTTCCCTAAACTGCTGTGGATTATATGAATCATTACTGTGTGATCTTTCTTTCAGGCAGGAAGCTGGGCTATACGTTTGACAGCGGTAACTTCCACAATGTGTCTCTGGGCCAGGGACAGGAGGTGGTGGCTGAACAGGCTCTGGATCTGGCAGCTAATGAGGGACACTGGGTTATACTGCAGGTATTCAGATACACACATTTACTTGCAGACACACACACACACACTCAGAGGTACACACAGGCGCACGCACACACACACACACACACACACACACACACACACACACACACACACACACACACATAGCCGACTGCCTAAACCAGCCGTTGCTAAGACAACACTGAGCTAATATACAGCTGGGATTCCAGAACAGGCCATGTCATGAAATGTCATTTTACTTTTGTGTAATTAAAAAAATCTATTCTTTCCCGTGTTTAAGGTCATATTGTTTCTCTAATCCATTGTGCTTTGCACATAGTGTTGGCTTTTTGCTCTCCTTTGTGGTTCAACTGCATATGAAATAGTATAATTTCCTGGAGAGAGAGAGGCCCGGTATTATTCAGTACAGTATCTGGTTCCTCAGTGTGTGTTCTCATATTTGGAGGGCAAGGCCAGTCAGCGTTTGCATTTTAAGCCAGCTCGTTTGTTGAATCCTAATGGGGAGTATCGACAGATATGAACGCCGGCACAGGGCACAGAGACAACTCTTGGAGAGAGAGTGTGTGTGTGAGGGGGGGGTCTCCTTCATTCACAGTGCTGGTAAAGCAGAGAATTTCTTGCTATCCCTTTCTTTCTCCTCTCTTTCTTCAGCTCTCTCACCCAGTCATCACAGACACAAGCAGCATCTCTTTTTCAATCCATCTCTCCTTCTGTCTCTGTCTGTGTCTCTCTCTCTCCCAGCCACACACACAGCCAGCATCACAGAGACAAGCAGCGATTGAATTACCTTTGCATAAGACTCCTGATCGATACAACTTAAAAAAAGCCTTGTCCCCGTGGCAACCAACCTCACCGCCCACTCACTCTATCATCCTCTGTCTGTCTGTCTGTCTGTCTGTCTGTCTGTCTGTCTGTCTGTCTGTCTGTCTGTCTGTCTGTCTGTCTGTCTGTCTGTCTGTCTGTCTGTCTGTCTGCACCACCCTCATAGAAGGAGGGAGAAAGAATGGAGGGAGGTCTGCACCACCCTCATAGAAGGAGGGAGAAAGAATGGAGGGAGGTCTGCACCACCCTCATAGAAGGAGGGAGAAAGAATGGAGGGAGGTCTGCACCACCCTCATAGAAGGAGGGAGAAAGAATGGAGGGAGGTCTGCACCACCCTCATAGAAGGAGGGAGAAAGAATGGAGGGAGGTCTGCACCACCCTCTTAGAAGGGGAGAGAAAGAATGGAGGGAGGTCTGCACCACCCTCTTAGAAGGGGAGAGAAAGAATGGAGGGAGGTCTGTACCACCCTCTTAGAAGGAGGGAGAAAGAATGGAGGGAGGTCTGTACCACCCTCTTAGAAGGAGGGAGAAAGAATGGAGGGAGGTCTGTCTCTTTTCTATTTCAATCCCTCTTCTCATCCTCTGCCATCCTCTGTCTCCCGCTCTTTTCAAACCCTGCCTCACATTTTCCAAAATGTCTCCTCTTCTGCCTCACATTCCTCCCATCTTTCTAACCTCAGTCATCCCATCCCTCTCTCGTATCCAGGCCTTGATCCCACAACAAACACACACACACCTTTTACCTCCCTCTCATCTCCCACGGGTCCCTCCATCCCAGCATCAGATCAGTAGCAGGCTGCAAAGCAGGGTTAATGGCAGGTTCTCCTTCACTGCAGGTAAATTACTCTGGCCCCTGTTCTCCTCTCTCTCCTATGTTTCTGACGGGAGCATTATCCCTATACCACTGCACACCGGGCCCTGTCCTATCCTTACTCTTCACAGCCCAACCAGGAACACCCAAAGACACTTTGAGAGATGCAGAAACCCACCTAGAGAGAGAGGGAGAAAAGAGAAAAGGCAATCAATCTGGCAGATTGGAGCTGAATAGGCTATATCCCCCAGACCTAGGAATATATTTGAGCTGAAGAGCCCATATCCCCAGCAGTGGGATTCTATTGAGTGGACCTAAAATACCCAGGTCCTCCAGGCACTTACTCCTAAAGGCACAGGGACGCTCACAGTCTAGCAAAATAGATGGAAAGGAAATAGGGCGAGACGCTTTAGAGAAAAAGTTAGTTTCTCTCCCTCTTTTTCATCTTTCTTCACTTCACTCTGTAAGGAGCATGATAGCTTGGATATTTGGGTAGTGTTGTAAAGTTTAATGCAGACCACTTTTTCTTCTTGTGAGTTTTCAGTGAGAGAATGATGTGAACGAGAGTTGAATTAATCAGAGTCGTCACTGTAAGGATCCTATTGCCATAGGCTACATGCCATTTTAAATCCTCATTTCATTCAGCCATACTTCTTCTTAGTCTTTCATTATTGTTGTATCATATTTGCCTTGGCGCCCTAGCAGCAGCCTAAGCAGAAAGCTCCTGTAAATTATGAAATATTTTTGTAATTAATAGATTTTTCTTTATCTACAAATCTTTTTAAGAAGTAAAAATTAATATAGCTAATTAATATAATTAATGAAATGCTCTACAAGGTCAAGACTGAAGTTGGCAAGTAATTTGTTTGTTTGGTAAACTAGCTAACGTTAGCTTGCTAGCTGTTTTTATTTGAATGCCAGCCAGTGTCCGGAGGTTGAGGATGGAGACAAGCCGAAAGCAAGAGGTGGGCAGCGATGAGGATCGTAGTGAGGACAAAGTTACAAGGCTGCTCTTTAATTATTATTGAAATGTGGTCTGCTTTCTGGCGCCACATGACTGCCGTAGCAACATCCAAGTGGATGCTCAATTTTGTTAGTAGTGAAGGACTAGATAGCTATCTACTACGGAGTACTTGTCTTTTTTGTGTGTGCTTTGAAGCGCTTTGAGATTCTTTGAAAAGCGCTATATAAATTAACATAATAATATTTTTTTTTTCATCTACAAAACTATTCCGGTGCTGAATATAGTGTGGATGTTTCTTCTGCAGAATAGCTATATTCTCAAACTCTACAGTCTGTTTGGTTATCCTTAATGCCTATTCTGTCATTCTGCCCAAGTCTCTGCTACAGAGACATTGTTATAAAGACATAGTCAGAGGCCAGCTGTGGAGATGCCCTTAGGGCAGAGGGCCTTGATGACTGAGTGTGTGAGCAGAGGAAGCCGTGGAGAGAGTGAGGACTGAGTGTGTGAGCAGAGGAAGACGTGGAGAGAGTGAGGACTGAGTGTGTGAGCAGAGGAAGACGTGGAGAGAGTGAGGACTGAGTGTGTGAGCAGAGGAAGACGTGGAGAGAGTGAGGACTGAGTGTGTGAGCAGAGGAAGACGTGGAGAGAGTGAGGACTGAGTGTGTGAGCAGAGGAAGACGTGGAGAGAGTGAGGACTGAGTGTGTGAGCAGAGGAAGACGTGGAGAGAGTGAGGACTGAGTGTGTGAGCAGAGGAAGACGTGGAGAGAGTGAGGACTGAGTGTGTGAGCAGAGGAAGACGTGGAGAGAGTGAGGACTGAGTGTGTGAGCAGAGGAAGACGTGGAGAGAGTGAGGACTGAGTGTGTGAGCAGAGGAAGACGTGGAGAGACAGCTGGGTGGGCCTTGGTGTTGCCACAGGCAGGCCATGTTCACTATTGACATCATGTCATAGCAAAAAACAAAATTAGTCAGCGATGGTGACAACATCATTATAAGAACTGGAGGGATGGAGGTACTTAACAGAGAACAAAGAAAATATCTCGAAGGTATTTTTCTTTCTCCTCTCTCTCTCACTCTCTCTGAGCCTGGGTGGTTTCATTAAGGTGACAGGCTCTAAGGGAGGCCTCAGTCTGTCTGTCTGTCTGTTTAGGCTCTTTATTACACACTCGTTAGTTAGACGCCGACAGGAGAGCATGTTCTTCAAGGCAATGAAAAAGCACTTCAATTTAAAGTTTTAATTTGTGTCTCGTTCAATATGCTGTAAGTTTATAGGCTCCTAACTTGGATCTATCTCAATATTACCCCCTCAGCTTCGGGCTATGTATTCTTCTCACTAAACACACAAGGAAACGTCTTATCGTTCTCTTTTGCTTTTATTTATTTATTTTGTCATCTAAAATTTGAGGTGATGTTGCTCCAGAGGATCTCCTGTCATTTGGAAAGAGGGTTAACTTGAACAATCAGAGGGATGATTAAATTTAGAGTGCCGTAGGAGATGAGGAGAAGGCAAAGCGGCTTATGAATTAATGACTGCAGTTATTAGTGGTGTAATTAGATTTGGGTAACACGCGGGCGGGCAGCGCTCTGGGCGGTGATGTGATGTGAGGGGCTTGGCTAACTCCTCATCACCATGAGGACTTCCTCTCTCATGGTTAGGAGTTAGGACACACGGAATGGAAAATTGATCTCAGACAAGTTTATGTTGTGCTATCGCAATGTTATCCCTATACAGGGTTGAAATGTACATTCTGAGGGGAATAGAAAAAGCTAAAAATGCACAGTCACACCTGCAACAAAACGTGTTGTGTAGGTAAATGTGGACTTGCTTGAGGCATGCTGCCTGTATTTATTGATATTACTGTAATATTTCTCCCTGTAGAACATTCACCTGGTGGCGAGGTGGCTGGGTTCTCTAGAGAAGCATCTGGAGCAGCATGGAGAGAACAGTCACCAGGACTTCAGAGTCTTCATCAGCGCTGAGCCTTCAGGGACCCCAGAGGGCCACATCATACCACAGGGCATCCTGGAGAACTCCATCAAAATCACCAATGAACCACCCACTGGCATAAACGCCAACCTGCACAAGGCCCTGGACAACTTCAACCAGGTAACACACAAATAGGCATACAATGTATGATTTCTCTTTCTCTCTCTCCCTCTCTTCATTTTCATTTGCCCGTAAAAGAAGCAGTCCAGACGTCCCATGTTTACGTGCCAGTTTCTCTGTGGTGTTGTCATCAAGTTGCCTATTTGGTGTGCATTAGCAGCTAACAGATTGAGTTTAAAGATAAATAAAAAATTAATTCACCTTTATTTAACCAGGTAGGCTAGTTGAGTGAAGTAAACAAGTGAAGTCTCCAACACGTGAAGTCTCCAACTTCAGCGATTTTTGCAATTCGTTCCAGTCACAAGCAGCAGAGAACTAGAACGAAAGGCGGACAAATTTTAGGGATGATCAGTGAGATACACCTGCTGGAGCGCGTGCTACGGGTGGGTGTTGCCATCGTGACCAGTGAACTGAGATAAGGCGGAGATTTACATAGCATGGACTTGTAGATGACCTGGAGCCAGTGGGTCTGGCGACGAATATCTAGCGAGGGCCAGCCGACTAGAGCATACAGGTCGCAGTGGTGGGTGGTATAAGGTGCTTTAGTAACAAAACGGATGGCACTGTGATAAACTGCATCCAGTTTACTGAGTAGAGTATTGGAAGCTATTTTGTAGATGACATCGCCGAAGTCGAGGATCAGTAGGATAGTCAGTTTTACTAGGGTAAGTCTGGCGGCGTGAGTGAAGGAGGCTTTGTTGCGGAATAGAAAGACGACTCTAGATTTGATTTTAGATTGGAGATTTTTGATATGAGTCTGGAAGGAGAGTTTACAGTCTAGCCAGACACCTAGGTATTTATAGATGTCCACATATTCTAGGTCGGAACCATCCAGGGGGGTGATGCTAGTCGGGCGTGCGGGTGCAGGCAGCGACCGGTTGATAACCATGCATTTGGTTTTACTAGCGTTTAAGAGCAGTTGGAGGCCACGGATGGAGTGTTGTATGGCATTGAAGCTCGTTTGGAGGTTAGATAGCACAGTGTCCAAGGACGGGCCAGAAGTATACAGAATGGTGTCGTCTGCGTAGAGGTGGATCAGGGAATTGCCCGCAGCAAGAGCAACATCATTGATATATACAGAGAAAAGAGTCGGCCTGAGAATTTAGCCCTGTGGCACCCCCATAGAGACTGCCAGAGGACCGGACAGCATGCCCTCTGATTTTGCACACTGAACTCTGTCTGCAGAGTAGTTGGTGAACCAGGTAAGGCAGTCATCAGTGGCTACTGAGTCTGCCGATAAGAATATGGTGATTGACAGAGTCGAAAGCCTTGGCAAGGTCGATGAAGACGGCTGCACAGTACTGTCTTTTATCGATGGTGGTTATGATATCGTTTAGTACCTTGAGCGTGGCTGAGGTGCACCCGTGACCAGCTCAGAAACCAGATTGCACAGTGGTGAAGGTACGGTGGGATTCGAGATGGTCAGTGACCTGTTTGTTGACTTGGCTTTCGAAGACCTTAGATAGGCAGGGCAGGATGGATATAGGTCTGTAACAGTGTTACCTCTGTCAGTGACCTTAGAGTCGACTCTGACCTGTGGAGGACACAGTCTTCCACTGCAGTAGAAACATGGCTCTCTATGGGGAAGAGGCAGATTTGGATGGGATGTTCGGATGTTTATCGACAAGCCATCTTTCTGTGATCTAAATACAGTATGACATAATTATGTGTGTGTATGCCTTCATGCATATGCATTTTTGCTCGTTAGAATTCCACCTCTACCTCATCAGTGCACTTCTATCTACAGTAAAACAGCTGTTAGCCAGAAATGTAGCATATTATCAACAAGTTATCAATGCTTCTCCATCTGTAACCTACCATAACCTGCTGGGGTTCTGCCTCCATACCAATAATGCAATGCTTAGCTTCCACCCAACATGCCATTTTAAAGTGCTGATGCCTATCTCTCTGATAGTGCATGTTTGTGTGGTAGCTAATACACACACACACACACACACACACACACACACACACACACACACACACACACACACACACACACACACACACACACACACACACACACACACACACAGGTCCCCTAAGGTACTGTAGAGAGAGGGACAATATTCCAATCATGTACTGTACAGGGTGAAAGCTAATCAATGGTTTGTCTCTATACAGCCAGAACCCTTAGTAACCCACAGTAAGCCAGAGAGATGCCAGTCTTTCTTCCTTCCTGACCTTTTCAACCAGCAGATACAAAAAGCTTTAGTGTCCATTCTCATCCCCTGGCTGTGTGTGTGACGGCCAGCAGAGGACAGGAGACATTAAAGAAACAGGCCTCTGGAATGACAAGGTTAGGATTTTTTTGATGTAGTTACACAGTTCTCAAAGGGCTGGAAGACACGTCATTATAGATGTATTATCAGGTCTTGGTTTATGCTTCTTCTTTGCTGGTAGAGAATGTAATCAAGTGTGTGTGTCCTCTAACAGTGTATGTTATAGGGAGGCAATGCTTCACTATCAGCTGTGAGCAGCCAGAGAGGCACTGTGTGCAGAATATTAACTAACTTTCCGTGTGTGTGTTTGTGGCTTGTGTGTGCTCGTTTGTGTGTGCGTGTGCGCGCGTGTGCATACGTTCTAGGAGTCAGCTCCCTTGGGCTCGACAGGGGAAAAGCCAGAGGGCCTACACCACAGTACTCAACCTGACACAGGCAGGAATATAAAAAGAGCATTTAAACCCACTGTTTTCATAGAGGTTATTGGCATACTTATTTCACCGTCCCTCCCCTAAGGCCTCGTGCCATCTTACATTCATTCCCCTTATCTGGGTATAATGAGCCAACGGGATGAGATCGCCTGACATGTAGTAACAATTAAAAAAGAATCTCATCCTGACGATTATTTCCATTCATTGTCTTCTTTCTGTACCGCGGAGCCCCTTCGTTGCTGGGGACTTCGGCACAGAGAATCAGCCATAGCTTCTTACTTTCAACACAACGCTTTTGTATTGGGAAATCTTCAAAAATGCTACCCGTACTTTTCTGAGGAAGACAGTGAAATGGTGAACTTGGTTGACATTCGTCAGGAAGAGTTTTGAATGTTTGTTTAGTTGTCTGGGCCTTTGTTTTCTTCTAGGACACTTTGGAGATGTGTGCCAGGGAGAATGAGTTTAAGAGCATCCTGTTTGCGCTGTGCTACTTCCACGCGGTGGTGGCTGAAAGGAGGAAGTTTGGACCTCAGGGCTGGAACAGATCTTACCCCTTCAACACAGGAGACCTCACCATCTCCATCAATGTACTCTACAACTACCTGGAGGCTAACTCGAAAGTAACCAGTCCACACACATGCTGTATCTTATGTGCCACAATAGTAATAAAGACAACCATGTTCCATGACAGTAACACCCTTTTCACACTATTGTGCCGACCCTAAACCAAATTATGGATATTTTATTTGGCAACTATGATGGATGTGAAAACCAGGCCAACTTAATAGAACGGTTCGGTTCTGTAGTGTGAAAAGCATTTAAGATTCTAAGGTGCATTATAACTCATTTTCTCTCTGCGTCCCAGGTGCCATATGATGACCTGCGATACCTGTTTGGAGAGATCATGTATGGAGGTCACATCACTGATGACTGGGACAGACGGCTCTGTAGGACCTACCTGGAGGAGTTCATCAAACCTGAGATGATGGAGGGAGAGCTGTACCTAGCTCCCAGCTTCCCCTTGCCTGGGAACATGGACTACAACACCTACCACCAGGTCAGTAAAGAACCACATCTACCATCAGGCCCCCGGATTCTCCCTGCCTGGGAACATGGACTACAACACCTACCACCAGGTCAGTAAAGAACCACATCTACCATCAGGCCCCCGGATTCTCCCTGCCTGGGAACATGGACTACAACACCTACCACCAGGTCAGTAAAGAACCACATCTACCATCAGGCCCCCGGATTCTCCCTGCCTGGGAACATGGACTACAACACCTACCACCAGGTCAGTAAAGAACCACATCTACCATCAGGCCCCCGGATTCTCCCTGCCTGGGAACATGGACTACAACAGCTCTCAGGTTACCTAATGATCTTACCTCACATGGCTTAAAGCTGCAATATGTCACTCGTTGTATTTTTTCAATGTTCAAAAGCTCCAATAAGTGGGTAGTGGTCATCCAATGTGATGCAACAGTAAGGATATTGCGCGTCTGCCTGAGAACCGCTGTATTCATTGGTTTTCATTTCCCCGGGGTCGGGTCAGATTTTCCCTCAAGATTTGGTGGTGCGCACAAGTGACATGTTTTCCATCAGTGAGGAGGACAGCTCAGTGAGGAGGACAGCTCAGTGAGGAGAACAGCTCAGTGAGGAGGACAGCTCAGTGAGGAGGACAGCTCAGTGAAGAGGACAGCTCAGGGATATTCTAACGGGTAGCGTTATGATAGCTAGCTAGTTGAGCCCATGGCCAATGCTTGGCTAGCGGAGCTAACTAGCTTACAGACATGGCAGACGCATAAGTAAGTCATGTCAATTATTAAATAGCAACCTTGAGAATGTGGGGGGGGAAGTTGGTTACTTATCTGTAACTTATCTATAACTATATTGTATACTTGGTTGTTGTGTCAATTGCGGAAGTAAAAAAAATATCATCCATCATTTATTAGATAGCAACCTTGACAGTCTAAGGTCTAAGTCTGTTGTGTCAATTCAAATCTACTTGTTTTCCCCATTTTCGGCGTGCTGATATTTCTCTCCAACTCTGGAATCTGTTCTGTTTGCTTCTCTGTTATGACAGCAGGAACTTTGCTTCACCACAGCCCTCTTTTAAAGAAAAAAAATGACAACTGCCAAGATTTATATCAGTAACACTCTCTTGCTAAAATGTCTGCCAGCCCTCGCAGCCTGTCCACATTCCTCCCACCAGCTCCCCAGGGAGAGGTTGTATTTAATTATCTCCAGCCCGGGTGTTGTTCGCTGGGCACGTCTAGGCTGACAGAGACACCTGGCATGGAGGTCTGGAGCGTTTTACACTTGGCCAGCAAACAGATAGAGAGGGAGCTGAGTGGCTGAGACTTAGCTGGAGCGCCTGGAACTGGAAAGGCCTGGTGGTCCCTGGGGGTCTGTTAGGCCATGTCCACTCCCTCATCCATCTGTACTGCCCATTGTACAGGAGAGAGATGGGGATGGAGGAAGGGAAAGGGAAGGAGGGCATGCTATGGGATTATTTGAGATACTTCTCAAAAAGGTTTTGAGATGTTTTCAGAACATTTGGGGACCAGGACAGAGAAGAGCTTTGACTGGGATAAGCCGGTTGAGTGGGGGGGTTGGAGGAGAGAGGGAGAGAAAACCAATACGAAGTAGTGATGAGAGGCATGGATGGGTAGCAGGGGGATTCGTAGACAAACAGCATCTGGTGAAGATAAGGTCAAGCACATTGACTGCCTTGTGAGTGGTAGGGGACTGGGAAAGTGTGAAGTCAAAGAGGAAAATAGTGGAAAGAAAGAGGTGGAAAGAAATTAATCGAAGGAAGGCGTTGGGAGGTTGAAATCTCAGAGTACGATTAGCGGTGACCATCGTCAGGAAGTAAACTTATCACGGCATCGATCTTATTAAGGAACTCTCCAAGGGCACCTGGTGGGCCATAGATGACAATAATGTTAAGCTTGAGTGGACAAGTGACAGTGACAGCATGGAATTCAAATGAGGATATGGATCGGTGTGAAAGGGGAAACCTTTGAAAATCTCCAGGAGAAATGAGTCGCCCTTTGCCACCACAATGGCCAGATGTTCTAGAACTATAACATGTCTCATTATTTCCTTTGCTTTAACAGAGCTTGGCAAAGTATATACTATATCTGGCATCCACCATATTTTCTTCACCAGTTTTTTCTTCTTCAGATCAGTGCAGATGGACGGGAATTCACTGTAGAACATTGAAATGCACACTCCCACTAATTTGGTGTTCTAACGTGTAATTCTCTCTTCCTCCAGTACATAGATGACACACTTCCTGCAGAGTCTCCCTACCTGTATGGCCTCCACCCCAACGCTGAGATCGGCTTCTTAACGCAGACGTCTGAGAAGTTGTTCCGGACTGTGCTGGAGATGCAGCCCAGAGACGGAGGGGCCGGGGAGGGCAGTGGGACCACCAGAGATGAGAAGGTAGGGATGGACTAACTGTATGGAGGAGGAGCAATGCGACAGTCATATATGGTAAAACCAGTTTCCTGGACACAGGCTAACAGCCTACACCCATTGAGGTTCTCCATTCAGCATGGTTTTGGAGTCCAGGCTTCATCTGTGGCCCAGAAACCGGCCCATAGAGTGTAGAGGAAGTTGGAGCGATTGCAGCCTCTGAGATTCTAAGTTCTGTGAACTGATTCATATTTTGAAAGTGTCAAACCTGAACCATTTTATTTTATTTATTTATTTCACCTTTATTTAACCAGGTAGGCAAGTTGAGAACAAGTTCTCATTTACAATTGCGACCTGGCCAGGATAAAGCAAAGCAGTTCGACACATACAACGACACAGAGTTACACATGGAGTAAAACAAACATACAGTCAATAATACAGTATAAACAAGTCTATATACGATGTGAGCAAATGAGGTGAGATAAGGGAGGTAAAGGCAAAAAAAGGCCATGGTGGCAAAGTAAATACAATATAGCAAGTAAAACACTGGAATGGTAGATTTGCAATGGAAGAATGTGCAAAGTAGAAATAAAAAATAATGGGGTGCAAAGGAGCAAAATAAATAAATAAATTCAATACAGTAGGGAAAGAGGTAGTTGTTTGGGCTAAAATATAGGTGGGCTATGTACAGGTGCAGTAATCTGTGAACCATACTGATTGTATGGTAAAGAACAAGGTGGTCTTTGGTCCAAGGCTCCATCAGGTCATAGCTCTATAACATCCATCTGGCACTGACAGGAGTGACATAATACAGCACACGTCACCTCTACCCCCTGACAACCTATATGGCTTACCTTAACTACACTCTCCCATTGTCTGGACAATCTTATTCCCTTGTTCCCAATCCCCATATGCCTTACCTTAAATACACTCCCATGTGTTACCTCAGAAAAACTAGTCCAATGTCTAAAACAAATATGATCATAGTGAATGAGCTCAATCCCCCCCTTACAATCTAAAGCACTCAGAAAAGTGTTGTACTTAAGCAATAAGGCCAGAGGGGGTGTGGTATATGGCCAATATACCACGGCTAAGGACTGTTCTTACACACGACGCAAAGCAGAGTGCCTGGACACAGCCCTTAGCCGTGGTATGTTGGCCATATACCACAAACCCTGAGCTGCCTTATTGCTTTTATAAACTGGTTACCAACGTAATTAGAGCAGTAAAAATAAATATTTTGTCATACCCGTGGTATACGGTCTGATATACCATGGCTGTCAGCCAATCAGTATTCAGGGCTTGAAACACCCAGTTTATGAATTCCAATACATTATGACCTCACTTTTCTAATATGCAAGCTAGCTTCCTGTTTAATGGGCCTTTGATAGATGTAGAGCAGTGACTTCTCCTTGTGTCCCTACACTATCTCACGCTTTAGTGCTGTCTGACTTTTCATGATATAGAAGTGTGTGTGTGTGCACATACATGTGGGTGTGTGTTTGTACGTGTGCGTGTGTGTTTGCCTGGGTGTATTATGACGGCTGACCTTTACAACTGAGAAACAGAGATAGTTATGTCTTAACAGATGACAACCAACGCTAGCGAACGATGTCCGTTTGAGCGCTTCCTGTTTGATATGCAGGCTGCCGCGGAGCTGAAGAAGACAGATTCAATATTTGAGCGGAGAATCCATAGTTATGATGACCTCCAATCCTTTGTTCAATGTTTAATCCGTGGATTGATCTCTAGTGCTGGAAAATGTGGACACAGACATAAGCTTTCATCACTTACCCAACGGAAATATGAGACGAGGATTGATTCTCTGGGGATTTGACTTTTATTAAAGACAAACGGCTGCTGTTGTTGCAAATAATTCTCATGAATATTTATACATTTTTTTCTTCCATAATTTTCTTCTCAAGGAGTCATTAGTGCTTGGAATTCTTATCATGTTAACTCGACGGATGTAATCTTGTTTTGATTCCCTGCTTTTCAGTAACAAAATGTGACACCGGCACTGAGAAATTCTTGACAATAACCACAATCTATCGTTCCGTCATTAATCCCGTCTTCACAATACATCCCCAAATTCAAGGTTAATATTTACCCCCTCTTTTGTGACTGTCTCTTCACACACACCACACACACATATACACACACACACCTTTACCCCAGGTACGGTCTGTGTTGGAGGAGATAATGGAGAAGTTACCAGAGGAGTTTAACATGGTAGAGCTGCTGGGGAAAGCTGAGGAGAGGACACCCTACCAGGTGGTGGCGCTGCAGGAGTGTGAAAGGATGAACACACTCACCCAGGAGATAAGGCGATCCCTACGCGAACTCAACCTTGGACTCAAGGTGAGTCAATCAATCATTCTATCAAGGTCAGCCAATCACAAACAGTCTTCTTTGTCTACTTCTTCTGCTCACTCCCCCACAGTTACTTTGAGTTAACTTTGCTTTGAAGCTCAGATAATTACTTGTTTTGGGGTAAACAATGCCAGTGTCCACCGGTGGTGGGTGGCTGGGCACTGCCAACCGATAGACCACTTCTAAGAAAAAGAAACAATGGCATTGGAGTCAACTTCCCCTTTTAGGGTTGAAAAATATATTTTTTTATCATTGGGGTAATGAGTCACGCTCTGTTGGTTAAGCCTGTATACAGTAGATGTAGCAGTCTGGTCTGCTATGTTATTATTCCTGCATAACTTTGTGTCACTAGTATTCCTCTGAAACGCAGGCTGTCTTCTTAAGTAGTGGTGAGTCAGCCCTCTGGCCCCTAGTGTGTGTGCGTGTGCACGTGTGCGTGTGTGTGTGTCTGTGCATGCGTTTCGTCTTAAGTGTTAGTCATAGTGAGGATTTGAGAAACAATGACCTTAAACACTGGAGATAATATATTTTTTTAAATACATAAATGTAAAATGACATTTCATGACATGGCCTGTTCTGGAATCCCAGCTGTATATTAGATCAGTGTTGTCTTAGCAACGGCTGGTTTAGGGTTAAGGCAGGTGGCTGTGTGCGTATGTGTGAGTGCCTTTTCTAAGGAGTTATGAGCTTCGATGCCTCAACACATTGCCTCTGGTAAATCGCCTCAGTGAGTTAAAAGCTACGTACTTTATTTTACCAGTGAAATGTACTCATATTTCGACTTTACTGTGCAAATAAATTGGAACTATCAGAATCTCAACCTTGGCTGGAAGCATTTGGGGGGTGGGAGGGGGTGTCCTGACTTGTTGAGGGATCTGAGTGATTTGGGGGAGAGTTAAAAGGGTGACTGGTTCAGGGTTAACGCTCTGCAGTAGATGAGATACGTCTGGGAACTCTTTATCGCCTCAGTAAAGAAGGGTTATGACGGCGAGACATGAATACATACATCAGCTAGCTACGGTATCATTCGGTGGAGGACACACTGTGTGTCATAGCCATTTAACTTGTTAGCCTCCATCCATATAGTTATTCTGTTTTCTCTTTGGATAGAAATTGAAGAAAGTGAATGACTGCTTTTGTTTATGCATGCTTCACCAGCTATGGGTTGCTGTTGCTAGTGGTTACAGGGTGGTATTGCTCAATGACACACAGGATTTACATTTTAGTGTGAAAAAGACAACTCCAATAACTGTGAGATTTCTCCTCGGTGTTCTTGCAGAAATCCACAGGAAAAAGTACATTATTAATTAAAAAGTTGTTTGAATAAAAAATGTGGCTTACTAATAAAACATTTGACACAAACTTATTCCATAATTGACTGCCAATAAAGGTTCTCTGAATCTCATTCCCATCGCTTTTTCTGATTGGTTCCTCCCTCTCAGGGAGAGCTGACTATGACCAGTGACATGGAGAGTCTCCAGACGGCCATCTTCCTGGACCTGGTCCCAGAGTCGTGGACCAGACGGGCCTACCCATCTATGTGTGGCCTGGTCCTGTGGTTCACTGACCTGCTGGGGAGGATCAAGGAGCTGGAGGCCTGGGCCACTGACTTCATCTTGCCCTCAGCCGTCTGGCTGGCCGGCTTCTTCAACCCTCAGTCCTTTCTCACAGCCATCATGCAGGCTATGGCTCGCAGGTAGGTTGGCATGATAATCGATATTACAGAAATATATAGCCTGAAAAAGTGGATTCACTGATACTTGTGCTAACGCAGGCTCGGCACGATCACACATATTATCAGATAATGGAAACAAAACTGTTATTCGCTTTAAAATAAGGTGAGAAGTACAGTTTTTCTCATTTCAAAACAGTATTTTCTATGAGAATAGAATTCACCTTGTACCTAGAATTCCCATTGTCAATTATCACGATAAAAGCTGTTCTCACGATACTACTTTTTTTAATATATGTTTTTTATTTCACCTTTATTTAACCAGGTAGGCAAGTTGAGAACAAGTTCTCATTTACAATTGCGACCTGGCCAAGATAAAGCAAAGCAGTTCGACACATACAACGAGACAGAGTTACACATGGAGTAAAACAAACATGCAGTCAATAATACAGTAGAAACAAGTCTATATACGATGTGAGCAAATGAGGTGAGATAAGGTAAAGACAGGTGATTGTGATACAACATTCCATGATGTTCCCATGATTCCTCCTGTCAGGAATGAGTGGCCTCTGGACAGGATGTGTCTGCAGTGTGACGTCACCAAGAAGAACAGAGAGGACTTCAGCACTCCTCCCAGGGAGGGGGCCTACGTACACGGACTGTATATGGAGGGAGCTCGCTGGGACACTCAGGTACAGAGAGGGGTTATATAGGGGACATATAGATGACACAAAGGTGACATAGCTAGTGAGACTTGGGTATGTATGTCAGAGGGGGCCTACGTACATGGACTGTACGTGGAAGGAGCTTGCTGGGACACACAGGTGGGGATGTCACCTCATTGAGGAGTCGTGTGGCTGACGTATCAGTGACTTAAGAGTGACGTAGTCGTGTTGTATGTGTGTGTACATAGGTTTCCCACCTTCACTGCATGTGTGAAGAGGCTTACAGTCCATACATGGTTAGAGAGGGTGAAGTAGTTATTTAATTAAAGTTTATCTCAAGGTTACTTCAGTTACTACTGTAGTATGGAATACTTTGTGCGTGAGTGTGCCAGTCAGGCTTTCTTTTTATTATATGTATGCATCCAGCTCTCCTGCAGGGTCCCAGTAGACCTGTTAATTAGTGAATGTGTCGAGTATGCACTGGCACACTTTAATCACCCTTATGAGTGGCACTGCTGTGTTCTCTCTTTATTAAAAGCTGGAGACAGACAGACAGGAAAGGGTATAGGCAGACAGTCAGACTGAGAGACGAGCAGCGAGGGAGACAGGCGGGCAGTCCGGGAGGGAGGGAGGAAGGCAGGCAACGATGGAGACAGTGTCCTCTCCCATCCTCTCCCCCTCTCCTCTCCGCTCCCCTCCTCTCTCCTCCTAACTTCTGTCTTGCACTCATATTGGCTCCTCTCATCTCCACTCCTCCTCTCAGCCCTGGGCCAGCACTGTGCCCGTGTAGTGTCAGGGTGTAACGGAGTGTGAACGGGAGTGTGAGCAGCATCCCTCCATCTGGAGCCCGGCTCTGGCGCTGCAGCTGTACAAGTCAAAGATTTATGATAAACCAGCTCATCTGTATGAATGAGCCAAGCTACTTATTCAGGGGATGCGGACATCAAAGACGGAGGAATACACAGTAGCACTCTATGTGTATATAATAAAGATCTAGAGATGATAGTGGGAGGATGGGAAGAGTGTGTGTTTGGTACTGTAGCTTATTTGCTTTGACATTTTTTTGTTGGGGGGGGTTGCAGGTACAATATTCAATTTACACAGTTTATACCGCACGTACCTGTAGGCTGCCACTCAAAAGAAAAGAAAAAATAAATGCATACAGGGAAATGATCAGATTGATCACACCCTGGGGGGTGGGATGGTCTCCACCACTTATTGGTTGTCTGTCTCCACCACTTATCCCCTAAGCCCCAACCCACCCCCCGCCACTTATCCCCTATGCACCCACCCGCCCCCACCACTTATCCCCTAAGCCCCCACCCGCCCCCCACCACTTATCCCCTAAGCCCCCACCCGCCCCCACCACTTATCCCCTAAGCCCCCACCCACCCCCACCAGTTATCCCCTAAGCCCCCACCCACCCCCCACCAGTTATCCCCTAAGCCCCCACCCCCCACCAGTTATCCCCTAAGCCCCCACCCTCCGCCCCCACCACTTATCCCCTATGCCCCCATCCGCCCCCCACCACTTATCCCCTATGCCCCCACCCGCCCCCACCACTTATCCCTATGCACCCACCGCCCCCCACTACTTATCCCCTATGCCCCCACCCGCCCCCACCACTTATCCCCTATGCACCCACCCGCCCCTGCCACTTATCCCCTAAGCCCCAACCCTCACCCTGCCACTTATCCCCTAAGCCCCAACCCTCACCCTGACACTTTTCCCCTAAGCCCCAACCCTCACCCGGCCACTTATCCCCTAAGCCCCAACCCTCACCCTGCCACTTATCCCCTAAGCCCCAACCCTCACCCTGCCACTTATCCCCTAAGCCCCAACCCTCACCCGGCCACTTATCCCCTAAGCCCCAACCCTCACCCTGCCACTTATCCCCTAAGCCCCAACCCTCACCCTGCCACTTATCCCCTAAGCCCCAACCCTCACCCTACCACTTATCCCCTAAGCCCCAACCCTCACCCTGCCACTTATCCCCTAAGCCCCAACCCTCACCCTGCCACTTATCCCCTATGCCCCAACCCTCACCCTGCCACTTATCCCCTAAGCCCCAACCCTCACCCTGCCACTTATCCCCTATGCCCCAACCCTCACCCTGCCACTTATCCCCTAAGCCCCAACCCTCACCCTGCCACTTATCCCCTAAGCCCCAACCCTCACCCTGCCACTTATCCCCTAAGCCCCAACCCTCACCCTGCCACTTATCCCCTAAGCCCCAACCCTCACCCTACCACTTATCCCCTAAGCCCCAACCCTCACCCTGCCACTTATACCCTAAGCCCCAACCCTCACCCTGCCACTTATCCCCTATGCCCCAACCCTCACCCTGCCACTTATCCCCTAAGCCCCAACCCACACCCTGCCACTTATCCCCAAAGCCCCCACCCTCACCCTGCCACTTATCCCCAAAGCCCCCACCCTCACCCTGCCACTTATCCCCAAAGCCCCAACCCACACCCTGCCACTTATCCCCTAAGCCCCCACCCTCACCCTGCCACTTATCCCCTAAGCCCCAACCCTCACAATGCCACTTATCCCCTAAGCCCCAACCCTCACCCTGCCACTTATCCCCTAAGCCCCAACCCTCACCCTGCCACTTATCCCCTAAGCCCCAACCCTCACCCTGCCACTTATCCCCTAAGCCCCAACCCTCACCCTGCCACTTATCCCCTAAGCCCCAACCCTCACCCTGCCACTTATCCCCTAAGCCCCAACCCTCACCCTGTCACTTATCCCCTAAGCCCCCACCCTCACCCTGCCACTTATCCCCTAAGCCCCCACCCTCACCCTGCCACGTATCCCCTAAGCCCCAACCCTCACCCTGCCACTTCTCCCCTAAGCCCCAACCCTCACCCTGCCACTTATCCCCTAAGGCCCCACCCTCACCCTGCCACTTATCCCCTAAGCCCCAACCCTCACCCTGCCACTTATCCCCTAAGCCCCAACCCTCACCCTGCCACTTATCCCCTAAGCCCCAACCCTCACCCTGCCACTTATCCCCTAAGCCCCAACCCTCACCCTGCCACTTATCCCCTAAGCCCCACCCTCACCCTGCCACTTATCCCCTAAGCCCCAACCCTCACCCTGCCACTTATCCCCTAAGCCCCAACCCTCACCCTGCCACTTATCCCCTAAGCCCCCACCCTCACCCTGCCACTTATCCCCTAAGCCCCAACCCTCACCCTGCCACTTATCCCCTAAGCCCCAACCCTCACCCTGCCACTTATCCCCTAAGCCCCAACCCTCACCCTGCCACTTATCCCCTAAGCCCCCACCCTCAGCCTGCCACTTATCCCCTAAGCCCCAACCCTCACCCTGCCACTTATCCCCTAAGCCCCAACCCTCACCCTGCCACTTATCCCCTAAGCCCCCACCCTCACCCTGCCACTTATCCCCTAAGCCCCAACCCTCACCCTGCCACTTATCCCCTAAGCCCCACCCTCACCCTGCCACTTATCCCCTAAGCCCCCACCCTCACCCTGCCACTTATCCCCAAAGCCCCAACCCTCACCCTGCCACTTATCCCCTAAGCCCCCACCCTCACCCTGCCACTTATCCCCTAAGCCCCAACCCTCACCCTGCCACTTATCCCCAACGCCCCAACCCTCACCCTGCCACTTATCCCCTAAGCCCCAACCCTCACCCTGCCACTTATCCCCTAAGCCCCAACCCTCACCCTGCCACTTATCCCCTAAGCCCCACCCTCACCCTGCCACTTATCCCCTAAGCCCCAACCCTCACCCTGCCACTTATCCCCTAAGCCCCAACCCTCACCCTGCCACTTATCCCCTAAGCCCCAACCCTCACCCTGCCACTTATCCCCTAAGCCCCAACCCTCACCCTGCCACTTATCCCCTAAGCCCCAACCCTCACCCTGCCACTTATCCCCTAAGCCCCCACCCTCACCCTGCCACTTATCCCCAAAGCCCCCACCCTCACCCTGCCACTTATCCCCTAAGCCCCAACCCTCACCCTGCCACTTATCCCCTAAGCCCCAACCCTCACCCTGCCACTTATCCCCAAAGCCCCCACCCTCACCCTGCCACTTATCCCCTAAGCCCCCACCCTCACCCTGCCACTTATCCCCTAAGCCCCAACCCTCACCCTGCCACTTATCCCCTAAGCCCCAACCCTCACCCTGCCACTTATCCCCTAAGCCCCCACCCTCACCCTGCCACTTATCCCCTAAGCCCCACCCTCACCCTGCCACTTATCCCCTAAGCCCCAACCCTCACCCTGCCACTTATCCCCTAAGCCCCAACCCTCACCCTGCCACTTATCCCCTAAGCCCCAACCCTCACCCTGCCACTTATCCCCTAAGCCCCACCCCTCACCCTGCCACTTATCCCCTAAGCCCCAACCCTCACCCTGCCACTTATCCCCTAAGCCCCAACCCTCACCCTGCCACTTATCCCCTAAGCCCCAACCCTCACCCTGCCACTTATCCCCTAAGCCCCAACCCTCACCCGGCCACTTATCCCCTAAGCCCCAACCCTCACCCTGCCACTTATCCCCTAAGCCCCAACCCTCACCCTGCCACTTATCCCCTAAGCCCCAACCCTCACCCTGCCACTTATCCCCTAAGCCCCAACCCTCACTCTGCCACTTATCCCCTAAGCCCCAACCCTCACCCTGCCACTTATCCCCTAAGCCCCAACCCACACCCTGCCACTTATCCCCTAAGCCCCAACCCTCACCCTGCCACTTATCCCCTAAGCCCCAACCCTCACCCTGCCACTTATCCCCTAAGCCCCAACCCTCACCCTGCCACTTATCCCCTAAGCCCCAACCCTCACCCTGCCACTTATCCCCTAAGCCCCAACCCTCACCCTGCCACTTGTTGTTGGTTAGTTTGCAGTGGCTGCAGCAGGTGTCAGCCATCTCTTTGAAAATAAGTTATGTGTGAAAATTTGTTGCATTTAAAGTGGAACTGACAGCATTTCAGCAACATGAAATCTTATTCAAATCTGTTCATATACACCCCCCATGGGGGTTGTCAAGTAACTACTGAGATATGGTCATTTTCACATTTTCATAAATTATTAGAATGTTTGGGAATTACATATACTAAGGCATTTGTGAAAATTTGTTAGCAAAATAGAGTGGGAAAGCAGCCTTGTGTTTGGACAATAATAGACACTGCAGTAAATAAAAACAGCTGTCTTGTCCAGGACCGGTCGACACAGACCCATGCGCTATAGCCAGTCAGAGCTACAGTAGGCCTTTATGCAAACAAGCCATTTGTCACACGGCCCTGCCATCATTCACTTTGAACTGGACTGTGTGTTTACAGGCAGTAGGGCCTGCCATCATTCACTTTGAACTGGACTGTGTGTGAACAGGAAGTAGGACCTGCCATCATTCACTTTGAACTGAACTGTGTGTTTACAGGCAGTTGCAACAGCACAACTTTAGATCTCATTCGCCAAAACTAACAAAATACACCGGAATAGATTTCTGCAAATATGTAAACACCTCGGGGGTCCTCTTACATTTGGTCAAACAACCATGAAAAGGTAGTCTCTCTCTCCCTCAGTTATGCACATCATGAACAACAAGATCAACAACTAATTCTAGCCAGAGCAAGATGAGCTCAAATCTAATGAAGGAACATTAGATAAACCCTCTCAAACTTTTTCATCTATTTGACCGTCAAAATTGCAATAATAAACCATGGGGAAATGTAGCCTCCTCGTCCTTCTGCAGCTTGTCTGCCAATGCATGCTCGTCCCAACCAAGGACCCAAGCTCACTGGCTAAAGTTGGCTAGCTTGCTAGCTAGCTACTTCCAGAAACACATGAGAGAACCCTCACTGTGACCATTTTACTCACCATAGCAGAGCTGGTTAGGCTGGTTAAGTTCCAGACACAAATGAGAGAACCCTCACTCTGACCATTTTACTCACCATAGCAGTGCTGGTTAGGCTGTTTAACTTCCAGACACAAATGAGAGAACCCTCACTCTGACCATTTTACTCACCATAGCAGAGCTGGTTAGGCTGTTTAACTTCCAGACACAAATGAGAGAACCCTCACTCTGACTATTTTTACTCACCATATCAGAGCTGGTTAGGCTGTTTAACTTCCAGACACAAATGAGAGAACCCTCACTCTGACTATTTTTACTCACCATATCAGAGCTGGTTAGGCTGTTTAACTTCCAGACACAAATGAGAGAACCCTCACTCTGACCATTTTTACTCACCATATCAGAACTGGTTAGGCTGTTTACATGTTATCTGGAGCATTTTTTACTATACCTTTTTTTGTCTACGTTTACTGACACCAGTCGTATTCAGCAGGTGTTGCGTGTTCCTAAATTCATCAGTTGTTCTGCACTCTGGCACACTCATATGAGAGTGCTCTGAAATCGGAGTAGATAGCCAGAGTGAATTTGCGAACTCAAGAAATATGCTAACTGGATAACTGTCGATAAAGTTATTGGTAGCTGTGTATAGGTACGCTAGCCAATTAGCCATGACTGACTTGTGATCATTGCCCTTGCTTGTTTGATTGTATTGACATTCCCAGCCCTAGTTACATTCGTCAATTTTTGTCCAGAATATTGAGTCGTTGAAACTGAAACAATGAATCCCAAATGGAGGCAGCAAACAATGTACCAGGCCAGCTGGGATTTACAACCTGATAGCAAATATGTTTTGGAACTACCAAGAAATGTATTGGGGAATTATATTAATGCATTGAACTGCATCCATCTATTCTGCCAACAATGCCTTAGTGTACGTCGTGGAACGTTGAGTCTAATATAACCTATTTTTAAAACCTCTTATGGAGTTGATTTTGTAGCATAAACAGTGAATTAGATATTTTTAACTGACATTATGATTGTCTGTTTGTTTCATATCTGGAAAGGAGTTAAAACTCAGTCAGATCCACTTTAAACATTAGGTGACTGGATACTTTGTGTGTCAAACATGAAATGTGTTTTTTTTGTTGCAATGGGAAGTAATCGTTGTACATTTTGATTGGAAAATGATTAATGGTTGTGTTTTTCTATTCTTATGATTGGGACCTACTGGCTTATTGTGTCCAGGTGAATGGACTGCTTATTCTTTAACATCATGCTGTGTGTGAATGCTGTCTTTCCATTGACCCTATGCAGTGGTATAGTGGTTCCTGGAGAAGGGGGTATACTCAAATGTTGCCAAAAAGTTCCCAAATGGCTCCGCCAGGCGAAGGAAAGGCACCCTGGGTGAAAAGTCTCATGTTTTCCTGTTTTTTTAATGAATTCCCCTATAGATTTTTCAGATATTCACTCTCAATCACTTTTTTTTATAGAGCATCGTATTTAAGTCCACAACAATGCTTAAACCACATCATTCTGACAGGCCCACCAGTGGGTGGGCTTCTGTCCTCCCAGGCCCATCCATGTCTACGCCCCTGATGCAAACAGGGCATGATGACAATTGCACATCACAAATAGCCTACTAAACAACACTTCAGACTAAACTTTTTCAGTACCTGGTTTGCATACCCATTGTTGTCTTAGTTAGCATTTACTGGTAGATATCATAAGTTGAAATGTCTTTCTTACCCTACCGACTACCGATGTCATTCTTCTGTGAGCTGCTCCATGCTGCACACTCTTGCTGCCTGCGGATGATGTTCCTCTGAAACTAGGCTATGTGTGCTGCGGGCATGTGAACATATTTTACGTGCTTTGCGTTTGTGTAAGCCGCTGATTGTGTAGGTATGACTTCTCTATTGTAGTACCTAATTGGTAAGTAGTATACCTCCACTACACTACTTTGATACGAATCAATAGGGATTAAGAAGTGATTATACGCAATGCCCACTGAATAAAAGTGTGTACACAGTTTATACCTACAAATAGCCTCCACTACACCACTGGCCCTTGATTTATTTAAGAAAAAGTGCACTCCTACATGAGTATACAAGTATTGCGGTTGCTGTCCTTTCAGAGTCATGAATCTGGTACACACTGAAGACCTATAGGTTCACCACTGTACTAACCTGTGACACACTGAAGGTCTATAGGTTCACCACTGTACTAACCTGTTACTCACTGAAGGTCCTATAGGTTCTCCACTGTACTAACCTGTCACTCACTGAAGGTCTATAGTTTCACCACTGTACTAACCTGTCACACACTGAAGGTCCTATAGGTTCACCACTGTACTAACCTGTCACTCACTGAAGGTCCTATAGGTTCACCACTGTACTAACCTGTCACACACTGAAGACCTATAGGTTCACCACTGTACTAACCTGTCACACACTGAAGGTCTTTAGGTTCACCACTGTACTAACCTGTCACACACTGAAGGCATATAGGTTCACCACTGTACTAACCTGTCACTCACTGAAGACCTATAGGTTCACCACTGTACTAACCTGTCACACACTGAAGACCTATAGGTTCACCACTGTACTAACCTGTCACACACTGATGGCCTATAGGTTCACCACTGTACTAACCTGTCACACACTGAAGGCCTATAGGTTCACCACTGTACTAACCTGTCACACACTGAAGACCTATAGGTTCACCACTGTACTAACCTGTCACACACTGAAGGCCTATAGGTTCACCACTGTACTAACCTGTCACACACTGAAGACCTATAGGTTCACCACTGTACTAACCTGTCACACACAGAAGGTCTATAGGTTCACCACTGTACTAACCTCTCATTCACTGAAGACCTATAGGTTCACCACTGTACTAACCTGTCACACACTGAAGGCCTATAGGTTCACCACTGTACTAACCTGTCACACACTGAAGGTCCTATAGGTTCACACACTGAAGGTCCTATAGGTTCACACACTGAAGGTCCTATAGGTTCACACACTGAAGGTCCTATAGGTTCACACACTGAAGGTCCTATAGGTTCACACACTGAAGGTCCTATAGGTTCACACACTGAAGGCCTATAGGTTCACCACTGTACTAACCTGTCACACACTGAAGACCTATAGGTTCACCACTGTACTAACCTGTCACACACTGAAGACCTATAGTTTCACCACTGTACTAACCTGTCACACACTGAAGACCTATAGGTTCACCACTGTACTAACCTGTCACACACTGACGGCCTATAGGTTCACCACTGTACTAACCTGTCACACACTGAAGACCTATAGGTTCACCACTGTACTAACCTGTTACTCACTGAAGGTCCTATAGGTTCTCCACTGTACTAACCTGTCACTCACTGAAGGTCTATAGTTTCACCACTGTACTAACCTGTCACACACTGAAGGTCCTATAGGTTCACCACTGTACTAACCTGTCACTCACTGAAGGTCCTATAGGTTCACCACTGTACTAACCTGTCACACACTGAAGACCTATAAGTTCACCACTGTACTAACCTGTCACACACTGAAGGTCTTTAGGTTCACCACTGTACTAACCTGTCACACACTGAAGACCTATAGGTTCACCACTGTACTAACCTGTCACACACTGAAGACCTATAGGTTCACCACTGTACTAACCTGTCACACACTGATGGCCTATAGGTTCACCACTGTACTAACCTGTCACACACTGAAGGCCTATAGGTTCACCACTGTACTAACCTGTCACACACTGAAGGTCTTTAGGTTCACCACTGTACTAACCTGTCACACACTGAAGGCCTATAGGTTCACCACTGTACTAACCTGTCACACACTGAAGACCTATAGGTTCACCACTGTACTAACCTGTCACACACTGAAGGCCTATAGGTTCACACACTGTACTAACCTGTCACACACTGAAGGTCCTATAGGTTCACCACTGTACTAACCTGTCACACACTGAAGGTCCTATAGGTTCACCACTGTACTAACCTGTCACACACTGAAGACCTATAGGTTCACCACTGTACTAACCTGTCACACACAGAAGGTCTATAGGTTCACCACTGTACTAACCTCTCATTCACTGAAGACCTATAGGTTCACCACTGTACTAACCTGTCACACACTGAAGGTCCTATAGGTTCACACACTGAAGGTCCTATAGGTTCACACACTGAAGGTCCTATAGGTTCACACACTGAAGGTCCTATAGGTTCACACACTGAAGGTCCTATAGGTTCACACACTGAAGGTCCTATAGGTTCACACACTGAAGGTCCTATAGGTTCACACACTGAAGGTCCTATAGGTTCACACACTGAAGGCCTATAGGTTCACCACTGTACTAACCTGTCACACACTGACGGCCTATAGGTTCACCACTGTACTAACCTGTCACACACTGAAGACCTATAGGTTCACCACTGTACTAAACTGTCACACACTGAAGGCCTATAGGTTCACCACTGTACTAACCTGTCACACTGAAGGCCTATAGGTTCACCACTGTACTAACCTGTCACACACTGAAGGCCTATAGGTTCACCACTGTACTAACCTGTCACACTGAAGACCTATAGGTTCACCACTGTACTAACCTGTCACCCACTGAAGGTCCTATAGGTTCACCACTGTACTAACCTGTCACACACTGAAGGTCTTTAGGTTCACCACTGTACTAACCTGTCACACACTGAAGGCCTATAGGTTCACCACTGTACTAACCTGTCACTCACTGAAGATCTATAGGTTCACCACTGTACTAACCTGTCACACACTGAAGAACTATAGGTTCACCACTGTACTAACCTGTCACTCACTGAAGACCTATAGGTTCACCACTGTACTAACCTGTCACACACTGAAGACCTATAGGTTCACCACTGTACTAACCTGTCACACACTGACGGCCTATAGGTTCACCACTGTACTAACCTGTCACACACTGAAGGCCTATAGGTTCACCACTGTACTAACCTGTCATACACTGAAGGTCTTTAGGTTCACCACTGTACTAACCTGTCACACACTGAAGGCCTATAGGTTCACCACTATACTAACCTGTCACACACTGAAGACCTATAGGTTCACCACTGTACTAACCTGTCACACACTGAAGGCCTATAGGTTCACCACTGTACTAACCTGTCACACACTGAAGGCCTATAGGTTCACCACTGTACTAACCTGTCACACACTGAAGACCTATAGGTTCACCACTGTACTAACCTGTCACACACAAAAGGTCTATAGGTTCACCACTGTACTAACCTCTCACTCACTGAAGACCTATAGGTTCACCACTGTACTAACCTGTCACACACTGAAGGCCTATAGGTTCACCACTGTACTAACCTATCACACACTGAAGGTCCTATAGGTTCACACACTGAAGGTCCTATAGGTTCACACACTGAAGGTCCTATAGGTTCACACACTTAAGGCCTATAGGTTCACCACTGTACTAACCTGGCACACACTGAAGGCATATAGGTTCACCACTGGCACACACTGAAGACCTATAGGTTCACCACTGTACTAACCTGTCACACACTGAAGGTCCTATAAGTTCACCACTGTACTAACCTGTCACACACTGAAGGTCATATAGGTTCACCACTGTACTAACCTGTCACACACTGAAGACCTATAGGTTCACCACTGTACTAACCTGTCACACACTGAAGACCTACAGGTTCACCACTGTACTAACCTGTCACACACTGAAGGTCTTTAGGTTCACCACTGTACTAACCTGTCACACACTGAAGACCTATAGGTTCACCACTGTACTAACCTGTCACACATTGAAGACCTATAGGTTCACCACTGTACTAACCTGTCACACACTGAAGGTCTTTAGGTTCACCACTGTACTAACCTGTCACACACTGACGGCCTATAGGTTCACCACTGTACTAACCTGTCACACACTGAAGACCTATAGGTTCACCACTGTACTAACCTGTCACACACTGAAGGTCTTTAGGTTCACCACTGTACTAACCTGTCACACACTGAAGACCTATAGGTTCACCACTGTACTAACCTGTCACATACTGAAGACCTATAGGTTCACCACTGTACTAACCTGTCACACTGAATGTCTATAGGTTCACCACTGTACTAACCTTTCACACACTGAAGACCTATAGGTTCACCACTGTACTAACCTGTCACACACTGAAGACCTATAGGTTCACCACTGTACTAACCTGTCACACTGAAGGTCTATAGGTTCACCACTGTACTAACCTGTCACACACTGAAGACCTATAGGTTCACCTCTGTACTAACCTGTCACATACTGAAGACCTATAGGTTCACCACTGTACTAACCTGTCACACTGAATGTCTATAGGTTCACAACTGTACTAACCTGTCACATACTGAAGACCTATAGGTTCACCACTGTACTAACCTGTCACACACTGAAGACCTATAGGTTCACCACTGTACTAACCTGTCACACTGAAGGTCTATAGGTTCACACACTGTACTAACCTGTCACACACTGAAGGTCATATAAGTTTACCACTGTACTAACCTGTCACACACTGAAGGTCATATAAGTTTACCACTGTACTAACCTGTCACACACTGAAGACCCATAGGTTCACCACTGTACTAACCTGTCACACACTGAAGACCTATAGGTTCACCACTGTACTAACCTGTCACATACTGAAGACCTATAGGTTCACCACTGTACTAACCTGTCACACTGAATGTCTATAGGTTCACCACTGTACTAACCTGTCACACTGAATGTCTATAGGTTCACCACTGTACTAACCTGTCACACACTGAAGGCCTATAGGTTCACCACTGTACTAACCTGTCACACACTGAATGCCTATAGGTTCACCACTGTACTAACCTGTCACACACTGACGGCCTATAGGTTCACCACTGTACTAACCTGTCACACACTGAAGACCTATAGGTTCACCACTGTACTAACCTTTCACACACTGACGGCCTATAGGTTCACCACTGTACTAACCTGTCACACTGAAGACCTATAGGTTCACCACTGTACTAACCTGTCACCCACTGAAGGTCCTATAGGTTCACCACTGTACTAACCTGTCACACACTGAAGGTCTTTAGGTTCACCACTGTACTAACCTGTCACACACTGAAGGCCTATAGGTCCACCACTGTACTAACCTGTCACTCACTGAAGACCTATAGGTTCACCACTGTACTAACCTGTCACACACTGAAGGCCTATAGGTTCACCACTGTACTAACCTGTCACACACTGAAGACCTATAGGTTCACCACTGTACTAACCTGTCACACACTGAAGGCCTATAGGTTCACCACTGTACTAACCTGTCACACACTGAAGGCCTATAGGTTCACCACTGTACTAACCTGTCACACACTGAATACCTATAGGTTCACCACTGTACTAACCTGTCACACACTGACGGCCTATAGGTTCACCACTGTACTAACCTGTCACACACTGAAGGCCTATAGGTTCACCACTGTACTAACCTGTCACACACTGAAGACCCATAGGTTCACCACTGTACTAACCTGTCACACACTGAAGACCTATAGGTTCACCACTGTACTAACCTGTCACATACTGAAGACCTATAGGTTCACCACTGTACTAACCTGTCACACTGAATGTCTATAGGTTCACCACTGTACTAACCTGTCACACACTGAAGGCCTATAGGTTCACCACTGTACTAACCTGTCACACACTGAAGACCTATAGGTTCACCACTGTACTAACCTGTCACACACTGAAGGCCTATAGGTTCACCACTGTACTAACCTGTCACACACTGAAGGCCTATAGGTTCACCACTGTACTAACCTGTCACACACTGAAGACCCATAGGTTCACCACTGTACTAACCTGTCACACACTGAAGGCCTATAGGTTCACCACTGTACAAACCTGTCACACACTGAAGGCCTATAGGTTCACCACTGTACTAACCTGTCACACACTGACGGCCTATAGGTTCACCACTGTACTAACCTGTCACACACTGAAGGCCTATAGGTTCACCACTGTACAAACCTGTCACACACTGAAGGCCTATAGGTTCACCACTGTACTAACCTTTCACACACTGACGGCCTATAGGTTCACCACTGTACTAACCTGTCACACACTGAAGACCCATAGGTTCACCACTGTACTAACCTGTCACACACTGAAGGCCTATAGGTTCACCACTGTACAAACCTGTCACACACTGAAGGCCTATAGGTTCACCACTGTACTAACCTGTCACACACTGACGGCCTATAGGTTCACCACTGTACTAACCTGTCACACACTGAAGGCCTATAGGTTCACCACTGTACAAACCTGTCACACACTGAAGGCCTATAGGTTCACCACTGTACTAACCTTTCACACACTGACGGCCTATAGGTTCACCACTGTACTAACCTGTCACACTGAAGACCTATAGGTTCACCACTGTACTAACCTGTCACCCACTGAAGGTCCTATAGGTTCACACACTGAAGGTCCTATAGGTTCACACACTGAAGGTCCTATAGGTTCACACACTGAAGGTCCTATAGGTTCACACACTGAAGGCCTATAGGTTCACCACTGTACTAACCTGGCACACACTGAAGACCTATAGGTTCACCACTGGCACACACTGAAGACCTATAGGTTCACCACTGTACTAACCTGTCACACACTGAAGGTCCTATAAGTTCACCACTGTACTAACCTGTCACACACTGAAGGTCATATAGGTTCACCACTGTACTAACCTGTCACACACTGAAGACCTATAGGTTCACCACTGTACTAACCTGTCACATATTGAAGACCTATAGGTTCACCACTGTACTAACCTGTCACACACTGAAGGTCTTTAGGTTCACCACTGTACTAACCTGTCACACACTGAATGTCTATAGGTTCACCACTGTACTAACCTGTCACACACTGAAGACCTATAGGTTCACCACTGTACTAACCTGTCACACATTGAAGACCTATAGGTTCACCACTGTACTAACCTGTCACACACTGAAGGTCTTTAGGTTCACCACTGTACTAACCTGTCACACACTGACGGCCTATAGGTTCACCACTGTACTAACCTGTCACACACTGAAGACCTATAGGTTCACCACTGTACTAACCTGTCACACACTGAAGGTCTTTAGGTTCACCACTGTACTAACCTGTCACACACTGAAGACCTATAGGTTCACCACTGTACTAACCTGTCACACACTGAATGTCTTTAGGTTCACCACTGTACTAACCTGTCACACACTGAAGACCTATAAGTTCACCACTGTACTAACCTGTCACACACTGAAGGTCTTTAGGTTCACCACTGTACTAACCTGTCTCACACTGACGGCCTATAGGTTCACCACTGTACTAACCTGTCACATACTGAAGACCTATAGGTTCACCACTGTACTAACCTGTCACACTGAATGTCTATAGGTTCACCACTGTACTAACCTTTCACACACTGAAGACCTATAGGTTCACCACTGTACTAACCTGTCACACACTGAAGGCCTATAGGTTCACCACTGTACTAACCTGTCACACACTGAAGACCTATAGGTTCACCACTGTACTAACCTGTCACACACTGAAGGCCTATAGGTTCACCACTGTACTAACCTGTCACACACTGAAGGCCTATAGGTTCACCACTGTACTAACCTGTCACACACTGAAGACCCATAGGTTCACCACTGTACTAACCTGTCACACACTGAAGGCCTATAGGTTCACCACTGTACTAACCTGTCACACACTGAAGGCCTATAGGTTCACCACTGTACTAACCTGTCACACACTGACGGCCTATAGGTTCACCACTGTACTAACCTGTCACACACTGAAGACCTATAGGTTCACCACTGTACTAACCTTTCACACACTGACGGCCTATAGGTTCACCACTGTACTAACCTGTCACACTGAAGACCTATAGGTTCACCACTGTACTAACCTGTCACCCACTGAAGGTCCTATAGGTTCACACACTGAAGGTCCTATAGGTTCACACACTGAAGGTCCTATAGGTTCACACACTGAAGGTCCTATAGGTTCACACACTGAAGGCCTATAGGTTCACCACTGTACTAACCTGTCACATACTGAAGACCTATAGGTTCACCACTGTACTAACCTGTCACACTGAATGTCTATAGGTTCACAACTGTACTAACCTGTCACATACTGAAGACCTATAGGTTCACCACTGTACTAACCTGTCACACACTGAAGACCTATAGGTTCACCACTGTACTAACCTGTCACACTGAAGGTCTATAGGTTCACACGCTGTACTAACCTGTCACACACTGAAGGTCATATAAGTTTACCACTGTACTAACCTGTCACACACTGAAGGTCATATAAGTTTACCACTGTACTAACCTGTCACACACTGAATACCCATAGATTCACCACTGTACTAACCTGTCACACACTGAAGACCTATAGGTTCACCACTGTACTAACCTGTCACATACTGAAGACCTATAGGTTCACCACTGTACTAACCTGTCACACTGAATGTCTATAGGTTCACCACTGTACTAACCTGTCACACTGAATGTCTATAGGTTCACCACTGTACTAACCTGTCACACACTGAAGGCCTATAGGTTCACCACTGTACTAACCTGTCACACACTGAAGGCCTATAGGTGCACCACTGTACTAACCTGTCACACACTGAAGGCCTATAGGTTCACCACTGTACTAACCTGTCACACACTGAAGACCTAAAAGTTCACCACTGTACTAACCTGTCACACACTGACGGCCTATAGGTTCACCACTGTACTAACCTGTCACACTGAAGACCTATAGGTTCACCACTGTACTAACCTGTCACCCACTGAAGGTCCTATAGGTTCACCACTGTACTAACCTGTCACACACTGAAGGTCTTTAGGTTCACCACTGTACTAACCTGTCACACACTGAAGGCCTATAGGTTCACCACTGTACTAACCTGTCACACACTGAAGGCCTATAGGTTCACCACTGTACTAACCTGTCACACACTGAAGACCTATAGGTTCACCACTGTACTAACCTGTCACACACTGACGGCCTATAGGTTCACCACTGTACTAACCTGTCACACACTGAAGGCCTTATAGGTTCACCACTGTACTAACCTGTCACACACTGAAGACCCATAGGTTCACCACTGTACTAACCTGTCACACACTGAAGACCTATAGGTTCACCACTGTACTAACCTGTCACATACTGAAGACCTATAGGTTCACCACTGTACTAACCTGTCACACTGAATGTCTATAGGTTCACCACTGTACTAACCTGTCACACACTGAAGGCCTATAGGTTCACCACTGTACTAACCTGTCACACACTGAAGACCTATAGGTTCACCACTGTACTAACCTGTCACACACTGACGGCCTATAGGTTCACCACTGTACTAACCTGTCACACACTGAAGGCCTATAGGTTCACCACTGTACTAACCTGTCACACACTGAAGACCCATAGGTTCACCACTGTACTAACCTGTCACACACTGAAGGCCTATAGGTTCACCACTGTACTAACCTGTCACACACTGAAGGCCTATAGGTTCACCACTGTACTAACCTGTCACACACTGACGGCCTATAGGTTCACCACTGTACTAACCTGTCACACACTGAAGACCTATAGGTTCACCACTGTACTAACCTTTCACACACTGACGGCCTATAGGTTCACCACTGTACTAACCTGTCACACTGAAGACCTATAGGTTCACCACTGTACTAACCTGTCACCCACTGAAGGTCCTATAGGTTCACCACTGTACTAACCTGTCACACACTGAAGGTCTTTAGGTTCACCACTGTACTAACCTGTCACACACTGAAGGCCTATAGGTTCACCACTGTACTAACCTGTCACTCACTGAAGACCTATAGGTTCACCACTGTACTAACCTGTCACACACTGAAGGCCTATAGGTTCACCACTGTACTAACCTGTCATACACTGAAGGTCTTTAGGTTCACCACTGTACTAACCTGTCACACACTGAAGGCCTATAGGTTCACCACTGTACTAACCTGTCACACACTGAAGACCTATAGGTTCACCACTGTACTAACCTGTCACACACTGAAGGCCTATAGGTTCACCACTGTACTAACCTGTCACACACTGAAGGCCTATAGGTTCACCACTGTACTAACCTGTCACACACTGAAGACCTATAGGTTCACCACTGTACTAACCTGTCACACACAAAAGGTCTATAGGTTCACCACTGTACTAACCTGTCACACACAAAAGGTCTATAGGTTCACCACTGTACTAACCTCTCACTCACTGAAGACCTATAGGTTCACCACTGTACTAACCTGTCACACACTGAAGGCCTATAGGTTCACCACTGTACTAACCTATCACACACTGAAGGTCCTATAGGTTCACACATTGAAGGTCCTATAGGTTCACACACTGAAGGTCCTATAGGTTCACACACTGAAGGCCTTTAGGTTCACCACTGTACTAACCTGGCACACACTGAAGACCTATAGGTTCACCACTGGCACACACTGAAGACCTATAGGTTCACCACTGGCACACACTGAAGATCTATAGGTTCACCACTGTACTAACCTGTCACACACTGAAGGTCCTATAAGTTCACCACTGTACTAACCTGTCGCACACTGAAGACCTATAGGTTCACCACTGTACTAACCTGTCACACACTGAAGACCTATAGGTTCACCACTGTACTAACCTGGCACACACTGAAGACCTATAGTTTCACCACTGTACTAACCTGTCACACACTGAAGGTCTTTAGGTTCACCACTGTACTAACCTGTCACACACTGAAGGCCTATAGGTTCACCACTGTACTAACCTGTCACTCACTGAAGACCTATAGGTTCACCACTGTACTAACCTGTCACACACTGAAGGCCTATAGGTTCACCACTGTACTAACCTGTCACACACTGAAGACCTATAGGTTCACCACTGTACTAACCTGTCACACACTGAAGGCCTATAGGTTCACCACTGTACTAACCTGTCACACACTGAAGGCCTATAGGTTCACCACTGTACTAACCTGTCACACACTGAAGACCTATAGGTTCACCACTGTACTAACCTGTCACACACTGACGGCCTATAGGTTCACCACTGTACTAACCTGTCACACACTGAAGGCCTTATAGGTTCACCACTGTACTAACCTGTCACACACTGAAGACCCATAGGTTCACCACTGTACTAACCTGTCACACACTGAAGACCTATAGGTTCACCACTGTACTAACCTGTCACATACTGAAGACCTATAGGTTCACCACTGTACTAACCTGTCACACTGAATGTCTATAGGTTCACCACTGTACTAACCTGTCACACACTGAAGGCCTATAGGCTCACCACTGTACTAACCTGTCACACACTGAAGACCTATAGGTTCACCACTGTACTAACCTGTCACACACTGACGGCCTATAGGTTCACCACTGTACTAACCTGTCACACACTGAAGGCCTATAGGTTCACCACTGTACTAACCTGTCACACACTGAAGACCCATAGGTTCACCACTGTACTAACCTGTCACACACTGAAGGCCTATAGGTTCACCACTGTACTAACCTGTCACACACTGAAGGCCTATAGGTTCACCACTGTACTAACCTGTCACACACTGACGGCCTATAGGTTCACCACTGTACTAACCTGTCACACACTGAAGACCTATAGGTTCACCACTGTACTAACCTTTCACACACTGACGGCCTATAGGTTCACCACTGTACTAACCTGTCACACTGAAGACCTATAGGTTCACCACTGTACTAACCTGTCACCCACTGAAGGTCCTATAGGTTCACCACTGTACTAACCTGTCACACACTGAAGGTCTTTAGGTTCACCACTGTACTAACCTGTCACACACTGAAGGCCTATAGGTTCACCACTGTACTAACCTGTCACTCACTGAAGACCTATAGGTTCACCACTGTACTAACCTGTCACACACTGAAGGCCTATAGGTTCACCACTGTACTAACCTGTCATACACTGAAGGTCTTTAGGTTCACCACTGTACTAACCTGTCACACACTGAAGGCCTATAGGTTCACCACTGTACTAACCTGTCACACACTGAAGACCTATAGGTTCACCACTGTACTAACCTGTCACACACTGAAGGCCTATAGGTTCACCACTGTACTAACCTGTCACACACTGAAGGCCTATAGGTTCACCACTGTACTAACCTGTCACACACTGAAGACCTATAGGTTCACCACTGTACTAACCTGTCACACACAAAAGGTCTATAGGTTCACCACTGTACTAACCTGTCACACACAAAAGGTCTATAGGTTCACCACTGTACTAACCTCTCACTCACTGAAGACCTATAGGTTCACCACTGTACTAACCTGTCACACACTGAAGGCCTATAGGTTCACCACTGTACTAACCTATCACACACTGAAGGTCCTATAGGTTCACACATTGAAGGTCCTATAGGTTCACACACTGAAGGTCCTATAGGTTCACACACTGAAGGCCTTTAGGTTCACCACTGTACTAACCTGGCACACACTGAAGACCTATAGGTTCACCACTGGCACACACTGAAGACCTATAGGTTCACCACTGGCACACAATGAAGACCTATAGGTTCACCACTGTACTAACCTGTCACACACTGAAGGTCCTATAAGTTCACCACTGTACTAACCTGTCGCACACTGAAGACCTATAGGTTCACCACTGTACTAACCTGTCACACACTGAAGACCTATAGGTTCACCACTGTACTAACCTGGCACACACTGAAGACCTATAGTTTCACCACTGGCACACACTGAAGACCTATAGGTTCACCATTGTACCAACCTGTCACACACTGAAGACCTATAGGTTCACCACTGTACTAACCTGTCACACACTGAAGACCTATAGGTTCACTACTGTACTAACCTGTCACACTGAAGGTCTATAGGTTCACCACTGTACTAACCTGTCACACACTGAAGACCTATAGGTTCACCACTGTACTAACCTGTCACATACTGAAGACCTATAGGTTCACCACTGTACTAACCTGTCACACACTGAAGACCTATAGGTTCACCACTGTTCTAACCTGTCACACTGAATGTCTATAGGTTCACCACTGTACTAACCTGTCACACACTGAAGGCCTATAGGTTCACCACTGTACTAACCTGTCACACACTGAAGGCCTATAGGTTCATCACTGTACTAACCTTTCACACACTGAAGGCCTATAGGTTCATCACTGTACCAACCTGTCACACACTGAAGACCTATAGGTTCACCACTGTACTAACCTGTCACACACTGAAGACCTATAGGTTCACCACTGTACTAACCTGTCACATACTGAAGACCTATAGGTTCACCACTGTACTAACCTGTCACACACTGAAGACCTATAGGTTCACCACTGTACTAACCTGTCACACTGAAGGTCTATAGGTTCACACACTGTACTAACCTGTCACACACTGAAGGTCCTATAAGTTCACCACTGTACTAACCTGTCACACACTGAAGGTCATATAAGTTTACCACTGTACTAACCTGTCACACACTGAAGACCCATAGGTTCACCACTGTACTAACCTGTCACACACTGAAGGCCTATAGGTTCACCACTGTACTAACCTGTCACACTGAAGACCTATAGGTTCACCACTGTACTAACCTGTCTTACACTGAAGGCCTATAGGTTCACCACTGTACTAACCTGTCACACTGAAGTCCTATAGGTTCACCACTGTACTAACCTGTCACACACTGAAGGTCCTATAGGTTCCTTCACCACTGTACTAACCTGTCACACACTGAAGGTCTTTAGGTTCACCACTGTACTAACCTGTCACACACTGAAGGCCTATAGGTTCACCACTGTAATAACCTGTCACACACTGAAGGTCCTATAGGTTAACACACTGAAGGTCCTATAGGTTAACACACTGAAGGTCCTATAGGTTAACACACTGAAGGTCCTATAGGTTCACACACTGAAGGTCCTATAGGTTCACACACTGAAGGTCCTATAGGTTAACACACTGAAGGTCCTATAGGTTCACACACTGAAGGTCCTATAGGTTCACACACTGAAGGTCCTATAGGTTCACACACTGAAGGTCCTATAGGTTCACACACTGAAGGTCCTATAGGTTCACACACTGGAGGTCCTATAGGTTCACACACTGAAGGTCCTATAGGTTCACACACTGAAGGACCTATAGGTTCACACACTGAAGGTCCTATAGGTTCACACACTGAAGGTCCTATAGGTTAACACACTGAAGGTCCTATAGGTTCACACACTGAAGGTCCTATAGGTTCACACACTGAAGGTCCTATAGGTTCATACACTGAAGGTCCTATAGGTTCACACACTGAAGGTCCTATAGGTTCATACACTGAAGGTCCTATAGGTTCACACACTGAAGGTCCTATAGGTTCACCACTGCACAAACATGACTATAATAGATATAAAGGCTTTAAGATACTGTATTCATGTTTCAAGAAAGGAGTGTATATATTTGGCTTGGCGAAGCGGTTTTAGGGCTGACTAAATGGAAGCTGATAATGAGTTTTTTTACTTCGCTGGTCTCGGGAAGAAATTATGAGTCCTCACTGTCCGAGATCGAGTCAAGACCTGGTACAAATGTATTCGACACCGAGACAAGACCGAGACATTCAATATGTGGTCTCGAGACCGTATTACTACAACACTGGAAAATAGGTTTATATATTTTGTTTGTATGTACAGCACATGGCCAAAAGTATGTGGACACCCTTTCCAATTAGTGTATTCAGCTATTTCAGCCACACCCGTTGCTGACCAGTGTATACAATTGAGCACACAGCCATGCAATCTCCATAGATAAACATTGGCAGTAGAATGGCCTTACAGAAGAGCTCAGTCACTTTTAACGTGGCACCGTCATAGGATGCCACCTTTCCAACAAGTCAGTTTGTAATATTTCTGCCCTGCTAAAGCTGCCCCGGTTAACTGTAAGTGCTCTTTTTGTGAAGTGGAAACGTCTAGGAGCAACAGCGGCTCAGCCGCTAAGTAGTAGGCCACACAAGCTCACTGAACGAAACCGCCGAGTGCTGAAGCGCATAGCGCATAAAAATTGTCTGTCCTCGGGTGCAACACCCATTACCGAGTCCCAAACTGCCTCTGGAAGCAATGTCAGCACAAGAACTGCTCGCCCAGAGCTTCATGAAATGGGTTTCCATGGCCGAGCAGCCACACACAAGCCTAAGATCCCCATGCGCAATGCCATGTGTCGACTGGTATAAAGCTCTTCGCCATTGGACCCTGGAGCAGTGGAAACACGTTCTCTGGAGTAATGAATCAGGAGGAATAATGGTCTGGGCTGTTTTTCATGGTTCGGGCTAGGCCCCTTAGTGTCAGTGAAGGGAAATCTTAACCATACAGCATACAGTGACATTCTAAACGATTCTGTGCTTCCAACTTTGTGGCAACAGTTTGGGGAAGGCCCTTTCCTGTTTCAGCAGGACAATGCTCTGTGTACAAAGTGAGGTCTATACATACATTTCTTGGGGGGATTGGTGTGGAAGAACTTGACTGCCCTGCACACAGCCCTGACCTCAACAACATCAAACAGCTTTGGGATGAATTGGAACCCCGACTGCGAGCCAGGCCTAATCGGCTAACATCAGTGCCCGACCTCACTAATGCTCTAGTGGCTGCATGGAAGCAAGTCCACGAAGCAATTTTCAAACATCTAGTGGAAAACCTTCCCAGAAAAGTGGAGGCTGTTACAGCAGCAAAGGGGGGACCAACTTGTGGTTTGTCCTTACCTTGATTTTCGAAGGAGGTGTACGACGAGCAGGTGTCCACATACTTTTGGCCATGTAGTTTAAGTATTGGGCTTTATAGATTGTTTATATGTATGTGTTGGGCTTTACAGTTATGCACCTGAGCTCAATTTCGAGTCTGAATACTTATGTAAATAAGTATTTTTATTTTTAATACATTTGCAAACATTTTTAAAAACCTGTTTTTGCTTTGTCATTTGTCATTGTGTGTAGATTGCTAAAAATGCCAAGGTCATATTTGTCCATATTCTGTTCCAGTTAAAGGGTTGTTCAGATTCACTTAGATCTGTGGAAGTACAGTAGCTTATTAATAAGATACACTATAGCCAGTTTTGTCTTTGCAACAAATAAATATCTATTCTCTCCTAATGGTGACGGTTGCTGTTATCTTTTTATATTTCTATCAACCCGATACACCTTCAAGAAGATGATTGTCATGAATTTCAATGAGATGGGGCGGCGTCTTTTACGACCCTCATTATTCCTATTTACCTAAATACACATAAAGCTATCAATGTTTAAAAGAATGCAACAAAAAAATGTACCGACTGCTAATGCAAGTAGGGCTGTAATTCAGACGGACGTCATAAAGTGGCTTTGTCTCTTCGTCCTCCAAGCTTCTCCTCCAAAGTCATTAGGATTTACATTTGTTTCCTAGCTTCGTGGTGGAACTTCTGTCTCCTGGACACTAAGTGGAGAGAGGATTAATTAGTGAGATGGACCGCTCTGTTTCCTGTTTGAGCGTGTTTGGAAAGTCTGCTCTGAAAGGCAGGAGAAGACAGGATAACTTCAGACTTATAGTGACTTTCACACACTGTTCAAGGGTACCCCAAATATTGAGCCCCTAAATTGTCCTTCTGCCAACTCAGTTAGATTAATTTAATTACATTTGCTGTATTGTTTAAGAATGATTTAATTCAGTTTGACCAAATACAACCTTCAGGAAATAAAATTGCTTTAGTTATATGGTAATACTTCATTTTCACATTATTCCTGTTGTTTGTCTTAAGGGCACCTACACTGAAGAAAAGTGTATAGTTGAGATACTTTTTTCTCAAAGACCATGTCATTGTCCTCTCTCCCTCTCCCACCAGGCTGGTATGATGGTGGATGCCCGTCTGAAGGAACTGACCCCCACCATGCCTGTCATCTTCATCAGAGCCATCCCTGTGGACAAGCAGGAGGTGCGTAACATCTACCAGTGTCCTGTCTACAAGACCAGACAGAGAGGACCCACCTACGTATGGACCTTCAACCTCAAGACCAAAGAGAACCCTTCCAAGTGGACCCTAGCTGGGGTGGCCCTGCTACTGCAGATCTAAATGCAGGTTTTATCTTGTTTTTGTAGATCCAAAGTTCTAAACATACTGTGACGTTTCGGTCAGAGACCTTCATCAGACATAATCTTGCCAGCCAACTTCAGAATGGGGTCGATTTGACTGACCTTTTACTTTGCGCATAAACATGAACCTAGCTAACTGTACAGCACACAGTCTTTTAATAGTTACTAGTTGAGTTCTAGATTGATCTCACTTGTCGAAAGGAGAAAATGTTCCTGTCAAAATGAGAAACGAAGTGAGAAGGTTCAAAAGAAAGATTTATTCTGTCTTAAAGAGAAGAGAAACCCTACACCAAATAGATTTGTCCTGTAATACTTAAATCAGTATAATCTAAAAATCATCTACTCTGGAGATCTCAAATAGTAGTTTCTTCTTTTTTTAAACACCAATTTTGTAGAATAAAGACTTTTATACTGAACCATCCAAGAGTGCAGTCAGGTGATTTGCGTTCACTGCGTTGCTCCTCTTTCCCCTCCATTTTCTCTCATCTACAGTCATTCTCTCTAACTTTTTCAAAGCAGTCTTCTCCACCAGCCACCTCCTTCCTAAATAACCTTCCCAGCTCTAAAGCTCATTCTGCAGTCTCACATATACTGTATACCCATCCATTGCACCCAGACATGTGCAGACTGCACACATACACACGCACTCACACGGACACCATAAAAGGATCAAGAGGAGGGATTCATTTTATGGTGGTGGTGTATAAGTTATGATGCCTCAGCTATCTCTATTTCGCTCTCTTTCTCTCTCATCAGCTCCGTCTCCCTGGTGTCTCCTTTATCCAGTTATTGGAGGGCCTTAACAAAGCACCATGAGACAGAGAGGCATGAGGAGGAGGGATGGAAAGAGGGAGGGAAATGAAGAAAGCAATAATGCAATGGGAGGCAATCTATGTAGAACTTGCAAATTACACCTTCAGGTAGTGTTATGAAAATAGATTGTGCCTTTGCCTATGTGGCGCATACCGGTATACACAGTACAGATGATGCATGGGACTCAGGAGAAATTATTACCCTCTTATAAGCTTAGAAGAAATAATTCAAAGTGCTTTTGAAGTGCTGCATTTTTGTTGACTCTTTCTATTCTATGAGCTCTTTGGACCAAAGAGAAAGTTAGCACTTATCTGCCTTCAAACAATACTGTTGTGTCTCGTGGGTTTCATAACCACACCTTTATAAAAATGCAATAATGATGAGACAGGAATCAGTTCAACCATTTATCTGGAACGTGCTAGGTCTAGAACACATACAACACCATCATGCTTTGCGGCACACCCCCAATACACCACACCTTCTTCCCTTCGACTTAAATTGTAACCATTATGAACAACAGTCCTGAAAAGTTGACCGTGAGCCCCCAGGTGAAAACAGAGTGTAACAGTTCTGGATGACTCACGACTGGCGTTTCTGTCAATGTAGCTTTACTCAGCAGTAACTGATCTATGTGGCTTTTCCAGATGACATCCTTTCTGAGGTTTGTGTAGGTTGAAGCTTGTGCGTTGCTCTCTCTTCATTAGTAGCTATACAGACGAACCCTTGGTTGTTGCGTGAGGTGTGTTTCTGTAGGATAGCAGGAAGCTATTCGAGCGTTGGTGCAGTGTTCCTTCCTAAGACGCTTTTAAGGCCTGTTTCATGGTCTGTACGAATTAACCTCTCCGCCAGCCCATTGGTTGATGGATGTGACGGGTGGATCTGATGTGCTATACGCTTTTCACCTGTAGGAACGTGGCCAATACTTGGGACAGCTGCGGTCCGTTGTTGCAAACAAGTTGGAGTGGCAATCCGAACCTACTAAACACTTCTCCAAGCTTCTCGATGGTCTTCTCAGCAGTAGTAGACCTCATGATGGCAACCTCTGGCCACTACCTATCAGTATCCACAACCACAAGAAACATTCTGTCTTCGAATGGACCTGCGAAGTCTACATTCATGCATTGCCACACCTCTAGCCAGTCTATTTGATCACCTACCAGAGTGGCCTACCATTAAAAACAATGGAGAAAAATGTCTCGCCTACTCCCACTCCCCCTCTCCAGCGCTTGATGCTTGACATTGCCGGTCTACTAACCAACCACCGGTCCTGGCACCATCATTATGCACACCTGCTCCCATCATTACACACACCTGGACCTCATCATCACCTTGATTACTCTGCCTTTACTTAGCCCTCAGTAGCCTCAGTCATCAGGCAGTTTTTGGTTTTGTCACGTTCAGTACGCTTAACGTTCTACTGATTAGTTCATCTGCCTTTTATTATTATTAAACTCACCTTCTGCACCTGCACCCTGACTCCCAGCGTATACGAAGCAAAACATGCATCTCATAACATGGAAATGGCTGTTCTATCATTCAGCCTACAGTATCAGCCAATGTGTGATGTTCAATGTAGGCCTACATTCCATGAGACTTTTGAAAAAAAACATGCCAGGCTTAATATTAACCTGTTTATCCACTTGTCCTTCAGACAAGGAGGTGACTGAAAATGTGTTGTTTGATGCAACAACAAAAAAAGTTTACAAAATAACATTTATTATTCCCATACCATTATTACAGAGAATCAGACAAATTATGCTACTCTCTGCCTATTGGCTACTTGGCTTATTCAAGACCATCTCAAAATACAACACTGCCCCTTTAAGACATAAAAAAACTCTTAACCTGACTCTCTTTTCAAAGATGGTTTGAAATGCACACATCTTGTAGAAAACAACCACCTTAATTACTCTCCCTTTATTTAGCCCTCAGTAGCATCAGTCATTAATTGTTTCGGTACATTACATTGAAAGTGGCTAATATTGCATTGATTTGATCACAATTTCAACAGTAGAGCGAAAAATTGATAGTGTTAACTAATCTTGTGCTTCTATGCCGGGCTGATATTTCTTGTACGCAGCAGTCCGAGGGGAGCTGTGTGCCCGAGCACGCGCTCAGCTTAGAGGAAACATTGGTTCCATGTATAACCCTCTGACATGGGACACAACTGCTCCAACACCATATGGATTAGAATCACAAGCTAGTTGGCTGGGCAATGCAGCTTTGAATTGTGTCAGTGCCGCAGATTTCAGTATTGTTTCCTTGGTTTTCATGAATGATTCTTAGCATTGTTCTGTCCATTTCCATGTTTTGTCCTGACAAAGAAACTGATGCAGTGGCTTCAGCTTCATTGCCGAGCTTGGGATAAAGCATCGGTAGCAATTCAGTAACTCCAGGAAGATATATGCTGATGTTGTCTTGGACATTCTAACGTTCTGAGGAGCTGGGATTTTCAAGATAGACTTGTCATTGGACGGGGCCTTGTGGAGGCCCGTAGCAGCGATGACGGGTATGAGGCATTCAACCAATGATTGGAAGAATGCACATTTGTCCTGACAAACTCGCAGCCTGTAGTCCTACAATCTCTGTAAGGTCACATTCAAGTTCTCTAGATGGTCCTCTTCGTCCTTTCCAGTAACACGGATGTCATCCAGGTAGCGTTATGCTCCTGGCAATCCACTCAAGATCGGGTCCATTGTCCTCTGGAACAGAGGTGGCGCACTTGTGATTCCAAATAGTAGACGACAGTACTTGAAGAGCCCGGTGTGTGTCACGATGGTCAGCAGCGCCTTTAACTTTTCATCTACTCGATTTTGAGGAACTTTTGACCCCCAGCTACACCCTTGAAAAGGTTGTCAATGTGTGGTAGCGGATACTGCTCAGCGGACAACACAGGGTTAACTGCGACTTTAAAGTCTCCACATATCCTGATTCCCTCCTTAAGGACTGATACAATGGGTGTTGCATATTCACTCATGCTGACTGGCTCCAGTACTTTGTTCTTGACTAACGCGCCCTCGACTTTTGGTCTGATAGCTATGGGTTGTGCTTTCAGAAACTTTGGGATCTTGTCTGGCTTAATGCTAAGCTTCACTGTAATGTCTTTCATGCAACCCAGCTCTCCATTAAAGACTCCTCCATGTTTTTTTAAGACGGCGGGTAAGATATGTGTCTCCATGTATTATTGTAGACACTAATGGCCAGTCCAGTGTGATTGTCTTCACCCACGAATGTCCCGGTAGGGATGGATAGTCTCCTTTCACGAAGTAGAATGACAGCTTTTCAGTGTGTCAGTTTAATTGACAGGTGACCTCAGTGATGCCTCTCACGGCAACAGATTCACTTGCGTAAGTCTGGTTGAAGTGGAACGTGTTTGAGTTGAGTTGATTTTATTTTTACAGGGACAGTGCACATTAATCGACGTTTCAGTAAAAGTGACGGTTTTAGCCAGCTGGCTAATTTTCAACTGCAGTCCCTGGGCAGGTTATTAAAAACAATTACAACATAGAACAAAAAGCAGCAAGACAAGCAAGTTTCAGTGTCTTTTTGTAGACTGGGTCTGACACGAGATACAGCTGCCCCCGTGTCAATCTCCATTCACACTGGTTGCCTCTCTAGCAACTGAGAGACATGGTAGCCGTGCGGTCCCCCAGCAACAGTCAGTATATTCAGTGACTTCCTCGTCTGATGAGTAACTCACCTCTGTGTTCTCTTGCTCAACAGCATGAACATGTCCCTTTTTCCTTCGATGGAATGTCTTTCTTGTTTTCAGTCTTTAATGTTTTCTGTGAGCTCCTTTTGTTTCTGCAGGCTCGCTTGATGTGGCCCATTTGACCACAGGCCCAGCAATCGATGTCCTTATACCAGCATGTAGATGCCTAATGTCCCGCCGTGCCACAGCGGAAGCATGTGCCTTGATTTCCCTGCCTCAGATTTTCAGTTGGAACTCTGTGCCCTCGTCCTGATGAACTCAACTGCCGAGCTTCGTGAAGCAGCTACTTGACATCATGAAGTGCAGCATATTAACGTTCGGTACCTCATGAATTATAGCTTCTGAAATGTTACAGGAGGGATGGGTTTTCGCCAATAGCGAGTTACAACCCATGATTCTTTAAAAGCCAAAAACAGCATGGCCATTCATATTTCATTATTTAGGGAGAGCTTCTGGCATGGAAGTGTGGGGCGAGAATAATTAGAATGTTGGGGTTGGTTGGGAAAGATTCTTATCAAAAGGGGCTCCTGCTCAGAATGGCAAAGAAGGTAGCTTTTAATCATCTTCTGAGCCACACGTCAGCCGGTTGCTAGGTTACAGGTCAGTTCTGAGAAACTGCTAATGTGAAAAGCTTGCAATGGTTTGCTGTGTGTAACATGAAAGCAAGTGACATAATAATTTGAAGGAAATGGCTGCAGTTGTTCAGTTGCCTTCGGTAATGACAGGGATGATGCGATGCATTTTTCCCTTGCCCCAGGCCCCTTTGCAATCATTCATACATTATCTTCAGACATGCAAAACTAAATCAGGAGTCAAACGTTATCACCTCCAGCACTGCGCAGTCACATTCAGATACAGTAGTAGCAGGTCATGAAAGAAGTGAAGCGTAATATTTTACCCCAATAAATAGAGTTTAACCCCCTTCCTCCTTTTTCCGTTTTCATAATATGTTTTTCTTCTTTTTAAAGCTAGACGTTGATGTTCATTATAAAATGTCACTTGTTCTCTGAAATACTTTCTGTGAAAACAGCAGGGAAGGTGGCAGCCATGACGGCAAGCTTCTTCAATAACGAGCAAGTGCTACCTGGGGTGTTTCTGATTTGTTTTGTTTTTACCAAGCAAAAATGATTGGATGCCAACTTCAGTATTATACTTACTTGTATTATTATAACTTAAATAACCATTTATCAATAGTATTATCAGATATTAACACCAGCAAAATGTTCCATCAGACTTTTATTTTGCTCTTTATCCTGACGTAACAGGTTTGGTTATGTTTCCACTTGCCACTGCAGAAATGTGTGTTCAATGTTCATGTATTTCTATTGGTTGGTTCAAGTCAATAAGTTGTTATGTCATTGGCTACGCTTGAAGACAGGGGGAGATTGCGAATGTCAATTCTTCCCAGTCTGATATTTACATGCAAGTGGTAAGTCACGTTCTGAAATAGTGCATTCTATTTACGTATTTACAATGTGTATGAGTTCACTATGTACTTTTCCTGATATATATATATATATATATATATATATATCATATATACACACACACACACACACACACACACACACACACACACACACACACACACACACACACACACACACACACACACACACACAGTACCAGTCAAAGGTTTGGACACACGTACACATTCAAGGGTTTTCCTTTATTTTTACTATTTTCGAAATTGTAGAATAATAGTGAAGACATCAAAACTATGAAATAACACATAAGGAATCATGTACTAATCAAAAAAGGCTTTAACAAATATAAATATATTTGAGATTCTTCAAAGTATCCAACTTCTGCCTTGACAGCTTTGCACGCTCTTGGCGTTCTCTCAACCAACTTCTTGAGGTAGTCACCTGGGATGCATTTCAATTAACAGGTGTACTTTGTAAAAAGTTAATTTGTGGAATTTCTTTAGTTCTCAATGCGTTTGAGACAGTTGTGTTGTGACAAGGTAGGGGTGGTACACAGAAGATAGCTCTATTTGGTAAAATACCAAGTCCATATTATGGCAAGAACAGTTCAAGTAAGCAAAGAGAACTGACAGTCCATCATTCCTTTAAGACATGAATGTCAGTCAATCCGGAAAATGTCAAGAACTTTGAACGTTTCTTCAAGTGCAGTCGGAAAAACCATTGAGTGCTATTATGAAACTGGCTCTCACGAGGACCACCACAAGAAAGGAAGACCCAGAGTTACCTCTGTTGCAGAGGATAAGTTCATTAGAGTTACCAGACTCAGAAATAGCCCAAAATAGCCCAAATAAATGCTTCAGAGTTCAAGTAACAGACACATAACAACATCAACTGGTCAGAGGAGACTGCGTGAATCAGGCCTTCATGGTCGAGTTGCTGCAAAGAAACCACTACTAAAGGACACCAATAATAAGAAGAGACTCGCTTGGGCCAAGAAACACGAGCAATGGACATTAGACCGGTGGAAATCTGTCCTTTGGTCTGATGAGTCCAAATGTGTGATTTTTGGTTCCAACTGTTGTGTCTTTGAGACGCAGAGTAGGTAAACAGATGATCTCTGCATGTGTGGTTCCCACCATGAATCATGGAGGAGGAGTGATGGTGTGGGGGTGCTTTGCTGGTGACACTGTCTGTGAGTTATTTAGAATACAAGGCGCACTTAACCAACATGGCTACCACTGCATTCCGCAGCGATACGCCATCCCATCTGGTTTGTGCTTAGTGGGATTAACATTTGTTTTTCAACAGGACAATGACCCAACACACCTCCTGGCATCCACAATCACCTGACCTCAATCCAATTGAGATGGTTTGGGATGAGTTGGACCACAGAGTGAAGGAAATGCAGTCAACAAATGCTCAGCATATGTGGGAACTCTTCCATACTTTGAAGAATCTCAAATATAAAATATAATTTGATTTGTTTAACACTTTTTTGTATACTACATGATTCCATGTGTGTTATTTCATATTTTTTTTATTTCATAGTTTCTACAATGTAGAAAATAGTTAACAAAGAAATACCATTGAATGAGTCAATGTGTCAAACTTATGACTGGTACTGTATATACGGAACAAAAATATAAATGCAATGTGCAACAATTTCAAAGATTTACAGATAAAGGAAATCAGTCAATTGAAATAAATCAATTAGGCCCTAATCTATGGATTTCACATGACTGGGAATACAGATATACGCCTGTTGGCCACAGACACCGTATAGATAAGGTAGGGACATGGATCAGAAAACCAGCCAGTATCTGGTTTGACCGCCATTTGTCTCATGCATCGCGACAAATCTCCTTCAAAGATAGTTGATCAGGCAGTTGAATGTGGCCTGTGGAATGTTGTCCCAGTCCTCTTCAATGGTTGTGCGAAGTTGCTGGATATTGGCGTGAACTGGAACATGCTGTCGTACACGTCGATCCAGAGCATCCCAAACATCCTCAATGGGTGACATGTCTGGTGAGTATGCAGGCCATTTTCAGCTTCCAGGAATTGTGCACAGATCCTTGTGACATTTGTCCTCAAGATCTTGTCACTGTATCTCTTTGCATTCTAATTGCCGTTGATAAAATACAATTGTGATTGTTGTCCTTAGCATATAGCTGCCCATACCATAAACGCAAAGCCACCATGGGGCACTCTGTTCACAACGTTGACATCAGCAAACCACTCCCCACACAACGTCATACATGTGATCTGCGATTGTGAGGCCAATTTGGCGTACTGACAAATTCTCTAAAATGACGTTGGAGGCGGCTTATGGTAGAGCAATTAACATTCAAATATCTGGCAACAGGTCTGCTGGACATTCCTGCAGTTAGCTTACCCTCAAAACATGAGACATCTGTGGCATTGTGCTGTGTGACAAAACTGCACATTTTAGAATAGCGTTTTATTGTCCCCAGCACAATGTGCACCTGTGTAATGATTATGCTGTTTAATCAGCTCCTTGATATGCCGGATCTGTCAGGTAGATGGATTATCTTAGCAAAGGAGAAATACTAACAGGGATGTAAACAAATGTGTGCACAAAATTTGAGAGAAATAACTTTTTTGTGCATATGGACAATTCCTGGCATCTTTCATTTAAGTTCATGAAACATGGGACCAACACTTTACATGTTACGTTTACATTTTTGTTCAGTGTGTATATATACAGTATATACAGTGCCTTCAGACACTATTCACACCCATTACTTTTTCCACATTTTGATGTGTTACAGACAGAATATATAATTTATTAAATTGGGATATTTTGTCACTGGCCTACACACAATAACCTATAATGTCAAAGTGGAATGATGTTTTTTGCAAGTGTTCAACACCTTTGTCATGGCAAGCCTAAATATGTTCAGGAGTAAAAATGTGCTTCGCAAGTCACATGAGTTGCTTGGACTCATTGTGTGCAATAATAGTGTTTTACATGATTTATGAATGACTACCTCATCTCTGTACCCCACTCATACAATGATCTGTAAGGTTCCTCAGTCGAGCAGTGAATTTCAAACACAGATTCAAAGCAGGGAGGTTTCCCAGTGCCTCCATAAGGGAACCTATTGGTAGATGGGTAAAAAAAAAGCAGACATTGAATATCCCTTTGAGCATAGTGAAGTTATTAATGACAGTTTGGATGGTGTATTAATACACCCATTTACTACAAAGATACTGTGCATTTGGAAAGTATTCAGACCCCTTGACTTTTTGCACATTTTGTTACATTACAGCCTTATTCTAAAATGAATTAAATATATTTTTCCTCAGCAATCTACACACAGTGCCCCATAATGACAACGGATAAACAGGTTTTTATACATTTTAGCAAATTTATAAAGAAAACCCCCTGATATATCAGATTTACTTTCGTATTCAGACCCTTTACTCAGTACTTTGTTAAAGCACCTTTGGCAGTGATTACAGCCTCGAGTCCTCTTGAGTATGACGCTACAAGCTTGGCACACCTGTATTTGGGAGTGTCTCCCATTCATCTCTACAGATTCTCTGCAGAGATCTCTCTGTACTTTCTTCTTTCCCTCGATCCTGACTAGTCTCCCAGTATCCCACATCCCATCAGCACGATGCTGCCACCACCATGCTTCACTGTAGGGATTATTTCAGGTTTCCTCCAGACATAATGCTTGGCATTCAATCTTGGTTTCATCAGACTAGAGAATCTTGTTTTTCATGGTCGGAGAGTCTTTAGGTGCCTTTTGGCAAACTCCAAGCAGGCAGTCATGTGCCTTTTACTGAGGAGTGGCTTCCATCTGGCCACTCTACCATAAAGGCCTGATTGGTGGAGGGCTATGGTTTTCCTTCTGGAAGGTTCTCCCATGTCCACAGATGAACTCTGAAGCTCTGTCAGAGTGACCATAAGGTTTTTGGTCATCTCCATGAGGCCCTTCTTCCCCAATTGCTCAGTTTGGCCGGGCGGCCAGCTCTAGGAAGAGTCTTGGTGGTTCGAAAATTCTTCCATGTAAGAATAATGAATGCCACTGTCTTCTTGGCGACCTTCAATGACTTCAATATCTGACCAAATTATGAAAGATGAGAATTGTACTTTTGAATTCCGTAAAGTCAGTGTGGAAGAGGTGAAAAAATGATTGTTGTCTATCAACAATGACAAGCCACCGGGGTCTGACAGCTTTGATGGAAAATTACTGAGGATAATAGAGGACAATATTGCCACCCCTATTTGCCACATCTTCAATCTAAGCCTACTAGAAAGTGTGTTCCCTCAGGCCTGGAGGGAAGATAAAGTCATTCCTCTACCCAGGAATAGTAAAACCTCCCTTACCGGCTCAAATACCCTAATCAGCCTGTTACCAACCCTTAGTAAACTTCTGGAAAAAAACATGTTTGTCCAGATACAATGCTATTTCACAGTAAACAAATTGACAACATACTTTCAGCACACATATAGGAAAGGGCACTCAACATGCACGGCACTTACACAAATGACTGATGATATGCTGAGAGAAATTGATGATCAAATTATTGTGGGGGCTGTGTTGTTAGACTTCAGTGCAACTTTTGACATTATCGATCATAGACCGCCGCTAGAAAAACGTATGCGTTATGCCTTTACACCCCCTGCTATAATGTGGATAAGAGTTACTTGTCTAACAGAACACAGAGGTTGTTCTTTAGTAGAGGCCTCTCAAACATAATCCCGGTAGAAGCAGTAATTCCCCAGGGTAACTGCCAATTTTCATTCTTTACTAATGACATGCCACTGGCTTTGAGTAAGGCTAGTGTGTCTATGTATACGGATTACTCAACGCTATACACATCAGCTACTACAGCGACTGAAACGACTGCAACACTGAAGAGCTGCAGTTAGTTTCGGAGTGGGTAGCAAGGAATAAGTTAATCCTAACTATTTCCAAAACTAAAAGCATTGTATTTGGGACAAATCATTCACTGAACCCTAAACCTCAGCTTCATCTCGTAATGAATAATGTGGAAATGGAGCAAGCTGAGGTGACTAAATCAGGGCCTCCCGTGTGGCTCAGTGGTCTAAGGCACTGCATCCCAGTGCTTGCTGTGCCACCAGAGACCCTGGGTTTGAGCCCAGGCTCTGTCGCAGCCGGCCGCGACCGGTAGGTCCTTGGGGCAACGCACAATTGGCCTAGCACTGACCAGGTCTCTAGGGGCACGGTGTTTCCTCCGACACATTGGTGCGGCTGGCTTCCGGGTTGGATGCGCGCTGTGTTAAGAAGCAGTGAGATTCGTTGGGTTGTGTTTTGGAGGACACATGACTCTCGACCTTCGTTTCTCCCGAGCCCGTACGGGAGTTTGTAGCGATGAGACAAGATAGTAACTACTAAAAACAATTGGATACTACGAAATTGGTGCGAAAAAAGGGGGTCAAATTTAAAATACAATTTTTAAAAAGTGCAAATCAATACTAGAACAACAGAAAGGACCTTGTGAAGATGCTGGAGGAAACAGGTATAAAAGTATCTATATCCACAGTAAAACGAGTCCATAACCTGAAAGGCCGCTCAGCAAGGAAGTAGCCACTGCTCCAAAACCGCCATTAAAACGCCAGACTACAGTTTGCAACTGCACATGGGGACAAAGATCGTACTATTTGGTGAATTGTCCTCTGGTATAATGAAACAAAAATATAACTATTTGGCTATAATGACCATCGTTATGTTTGGAGGAAAAATGGAGATGCTTGCAAGCTGAAGATTACCGTCCCAACCATGAAGCACGGTGGTGGCAGCATCATGTTGTGGGGGTGCTTTGCTGCGGGAGGGACTGGTGCACTTCACAAAATAGATGGCATCATGAGGAAGGGAAATTATGTGGAAATATTGAAGCAACATCTCTAGACATCAGTCAGGAAGTTAAAGCTTGGTTGCAAATTGGTCTTCCAAATGGACAATGACCCCAAGCATCCTTCCAAAGTTTTGACAAAATTGCTTAAGGACAACAAAGTCAAGGTATTGGAGTGGCCTTCACAAAGCCCTGACCTCAGTCCCATAGAATATTTGTGAGCAGAACTGAAAAAGTGTGTGCGAGCAAGTAGGCCTACAAACCTGATTCAGTTACACCAGCTCTGTCAGGAGGAATGGACCAAAAATCACCCAACTTATTGTGGGAAGCTTGTGGAAGGCTACCCAAAACGTTTGACCCAAGTTAAACAATTTAAAGGCAATGCTACCAAATACTAATTGAGTGCATGTAAACTTCTGCTCCACTAGGAATGTGATGAAAGAAAAATGCTGAAATCAATCATTCTCTCTACTATTATTCTGACATTTCACATTCTTAAAATAAAGTGGGGATCCTAACTGACCTAAGACAGGGAATTTTCACTCTGATTAAATGTCAGGAATTGGGAAATTTGAGTTAAAATGTATTTGGCTAAGGTGTATGTAAACTTCCGACTTCAACTGTAAATAAGATATTTCTGTTTTTTTTTAATCTGTTTTTGAATTGTCATTATGGGATATTGCGTTGTAGATTGTTGAGTGAAAAAAACGCAACTGTAATGTAACATAATGTGGACAAAGGGAAGGGGTCTGAACACTCTCTGAATGCATTTCATATGGAGCATTGTGTGTAGGCCAGTGACAAAAATGTCTCATTTTAGCTCATTTAAAATTCAGGCTGTAACACAACAATTTGTGTGAAATGTCAAGGTGGTGTGAATTCTTTCTGTCTGCAGTGACAGAATGCCTGGATTAGTGATCTGAATTCCTAAACAGTGTCTAGGTTTCCTGGGTTTTAACTCTGTGAATCCTCTGCCTCTCTGGGTCCCAGTCAGTCCTTGTTGTGAGGACCAACCATCTGAGAGCAGTGTTAGCATGGTGCTAGCTGGGTTCTGGCTGGGCTCAGGCCACTGTGAGCAGCTTTAACGTGGCACTAGCTGGGTTCTGGCTGGGCTCAGGCCTTGGGTAATTAACTCTGACAGAGTTGATGAGCTGCTAATTAAATGTTTATCTGGATTTGGCATCTGTCGTTAAACAAAACGTCTGTTAGCTGTCTCTCCAATCTGAGGATTATCAAGAGTGAGAGCTATTGGGCCTGGATCCCTGTGCTAGGAGGAGATAAGGTTGGAATTATGGATTTGGCAACAACATTTTCAACATAGAAATTGTTTTTTACTCCGGTTTCTTTCAGCTGATTGTTTCCTGAATGAAGATGGACTAGTTCATTTGGACTGTTCACTGCCACATAGACACTTCAAGACAGTTTATTGTAGAGAATAGTTTCTTGTAGAGAAGTTTTAAATGTTGCTATTATCATCTTATTGCTGTGTATTAAGTTTTAAGATCCCCACTAAAATGTCAGATTATGTCAGATTAAAGTCAAAATATCATCTTAACTTAATGTCTCTGAGTTCCAGCACCAGTCCAAATTGCAAGATTAACTAACCAGCATCCCTCTCAGGGTGTGGAGTTCCCGCCAGCTCAACTCTTATTGACTTGTTTGCAGGTGGATTAGAGGCACAAACAGAAGAAAAGATCCTTCTGAACACACTATTCCACAGATATCCATAACATAGATTGGCATAGGCCTGTGGGTCTTCAGAGGTGTGTGAAAGACAAATGTATTTTTTTACTTGGGAAAGGTGAAATATGGAGTTCTATATGTTTCTCACTCCTATCGTTCATTGGAAATGTGGCACATTGTCCTCTAGGTTATCCCATGTGCTGTGTGTATGGGTTGAGAAGATGAAGGTCGCAGTCTGTTGTAGGACATTTGAAGGTTTCCATGGATTGCGACGCGAACTGGCCAATGTTTCCTTCCTTCCCAATCTAAGATGACAATTCTCTCTGAGGGCAGAATTAGGAATGACAAAGGCACAGGGACAAATGGAACAGCAACGATAGCTAAAACCAAATATTTCCAGAACAAAAAAAAAGTCCTCAGTCCGCCCTCAACTTTGTCAGCATTAAAACTGGAGGAGTGATAGAATGAAGTCTTGTATTGTGGAACGAGACGCTGTTTTTAAAATGTGGCGACAGTTTGAAAGCTCCTGATTATGTTATGGAAAGCCCTGTTCTTGGCCTGATTCCCTTTTCTCACAGTGGATATGGCTTTAACTTCAGTCTCCATAACCGCCCGCCTGGGCATCTTAGGCCTACCTTTTACACTCCAGCTGATTCCCCCATCCATAGATTTCTTTTGATTGGAGTGTCATATTTTCATCTAAATGCTGATCGGTTAGAGGATTGGGTGCAAATTGGAAACCGAAACTTATTCCGGCTTAGTTCCCTACTCTTTTGTATTTGTGGACCAATGTGATTGCGGGGGCCTCTTTTGTGTTCTGTGAGAATTCACGTTCGAAACCCACAGGAGTTCAATGAATTTTAAGAAGGTCTGAAATTGCAGTGGCTACCATACTAATTCAGATATCAGAAGTAAAGTACTGAGGTAGCCTGCATCTCTGGCATATTTCTAACTATGGTAAGGCTGTCAAGTAAAACTGTCTGTCAACGTGACAGACTATATGAAGAAGGTGCCGATAGACATGGCAGCTCTGCTTCTCGCTCCTAAGCATCTTCACACTATTTTGTTTTTGGATAATTAGCCCAGAACGTTTTTGGGTTATTACATACAGCCGTAAATAACTTTTGAATATCAGAGCGGAGGTAACTCGCCTGCATTCCGACCAGGAATATGACTTTTGCGAATTGGATCCTTTGGCAATTGAACTTATCCCAGAGGCTGCCCCAAGACACTACTGGCGGAGAAGAGGTATTTGGAGTGGACTTCTAGTCCAACTAAGAAGGCGTGCACACCATTCACCGCTTCCGAGTATATTACTCACTGATGTTTAGTCCCTGGACAATAAAGTAGACAAGCTCAGGGTGAGGATCTCCTTCGAGAGAGATATCAGGGACCGCAACATACTCTGTTTCATGGAATCATGTCTCTCTCTGAATATACTGTCGTTCATACAGCCAGCTGAGTTCTCAGTACATCACGCAGACAGGAATAAAGAATTCTCAGGGAAGAAGAAAGGCGGAGGTGTATGTTTCATGATTAACTACTCATGGTGTGATTGGGATAATGTACAGCAACTCAAGTCCTTTTGTTCACCTGACCTAGAATAGCTCACAATCAAATGTTGACTGTATTACCTCCCAAGATAAATATCTTTGTTTATAGACACAGCCGTATATATTCACCCTCAAGCCGATTCCACATCGGCCCCCAAGGAAGTACACTGGACTTTGCGGCCAACAACGTGGGCTGCTCGCAAGGACTATGGGCTCTCCTTCTCCATGGCCGTTGTGAGTAAGATATTTACCCTCGCAAGGCTGCCGGCCCAGAAGGCATTCCTAGCCGCGTCTTGAGAGCATGCGCAGACCAGCTGGCTGGAGTGTTTATGGACATATTCAATCTCTCCCTATCCCAGTCTGCTGTTCCCACTTGCTTCAAGATGTCCACCATTGAAAGTAAAGGTACTGTAACCGAACTAAAAGACTATCGCCACCATAGCACTCACTTCTGTCATCATAACATGTTTTGAAAGGCTAGTTAAGGATCATATCACCTACACCTTACCTGACACCCTGGACTCACTTCAATTTGCAATACCGTCCCAATAGATCCACAGACCTACTGCACCTACTTATTCAAAGGTTTTTCTTTATTTTGACTATTTTCTTAATTGTAGAATAATAGTGAAGACATCAAAACTATGAAATAACACATATGGAATCCTGTAGTAACCAAAAAAGTGTTAAACAAATCAAAATATATTTTATATTTGAGATTCTTCAAAGTAGCCAACCTTTGACTTGATGACAGCTTTGCACACTCTTGGCATTCTCTAAACCAGCTTCCCGAGGTAGTCACCTGGATTGCATTTCAGTTAACAGGTGTGCCTTGTTAAAAGTTCATTTGTGGAATTTCTTTCCTTCTTAATGCGTTTGAGCCAATCAGTTGTGTTGTGACATGGTAGGGATGGTATACAAAAGATAGTCCTATTTGTTAAAATATAAAGTCCATATTATGGCAAGAACAGCTCAAATAAGCAAAGAGAAATTACAGTCCATCATTACTTTAAGACATGAAGTTCAGTCAATGCGGAAAATGTCAAGAACTTTGAAAGTTTCTGCATATGCAGTCGGGAAAACCGTCAAGCGCAATGATTAAACTGGCTCTCATGAGGACCGCCACAGGAAAGGAAGACCCAGAGTTACCTCTGCTGCAGAAGATATGTTCATTAGAGTTACCAGCCTCAGAAATTGCAGCCCAAATAAATGTTTCACAGAGTTCAAGTAACAGACCCATCTCAACATCAACTGTTCAGAGGAGACTGCGTGAATCAGGCCTTCATGATCTAATTGCTGCTAAGAAACCACTACTAAAGGACACCAATAAGAATAAGAGACTTGCTTTGGCCAAGAAACACGAGCAATGGACATTAGACCGGTGGAAATCTGTCCTTTGGTCCAATGAGTCCAAATTTCATATTTTTGGTTCCAACCTCCGTTTCTTTGTGAGATGCAGAGTAGGTGAACGGATGATCTCTGCATGTGTGGCTCCCAACGTGAAGCGTGGAGGAGGAGGTGTGATTGTGTGGGGGTGCTTTGCTGGTGACACTGTCGGTGATTCATTTAGAATTCAAGGCACACTTAACCAGCATATCTACCACAGCATTCTGCAGCGATGCGCCATCCCATCTGGTTTGCGCTTAGTGGGACTATCATTTATTTTTCAACAGTACAATGACCCAAAACACCTCCAGGCTATGTAAGGGCTATTTGACCAATAAGGAGAGTGATGGAGTGCTGCATCAGATGACCTGGCCTCCACAATCACCTGACATCAACCCAAATGAGATGGTTTTGGATGAGTTGGACTGCAGAGTGACGGAAAAGCAGCCAACAAGTGCTCAGCATATGTGGGATCTCCTTCAAGACTGTTGGAAAAGCTTGCCAGGTGAAGCTAGTTGAGAGAATGCCAAGGGTAAAAAGTTAAAATAAGGAAATAAACCTTGAATGAGTAGGTGTGTCCAAACTTTTGACTGGTTCTGTATATTTATACTCCGGACTCCGACGTTGATCGTCCTAATATTTATATATTTCTTAATTCCATTTTAAATTTGTGTGTTTGAGCTAAGAACACAAGCATTTCGCGACACCCGCAATAACATCTGCTAAATAGGTGTTTGCGACCAATAACATTTGATTTGATTATGATAGGGATAGGTGTGACCACCCCTGAGAAAAACAAGATCACTGTGTCATGGGAAAAAATGAATCCCACCTCTAATTTGTGTTCTCTTTAACTAATGAGATTATGTACTTTCATGTATTTTCACATTTTGGTTATTCTATGAGATGATCAATTGCTTGAATATGTACAGGCAAAGGAAAGGCTACCGTTTTCTAAACGTTCTCATGTGTAAGTGTACGAAAACCCCACCTTCAGCTCTCACTCAGCCCTTTCAAATCCCTGCAGGTATTGATTGGTCATGCTGGTCAGCTGTACCAATGTAAAATGATATGATTGACATATGCTCTTTTTCATACACATCAACAAACAGAGCACAAATATAGTCATTTCAGAAGAGTATTGTCTGTTTAAAAAAATATGGATGGTTTATTTGACCCTACTGCAACAAGCATATAATCCATCACCATGTTTTTCAACTTCTCATATTAGTCAATAGAACACAGTTTACATCCAAATATGAACAGTGGTATATTTTTTTTATCAACACATTCATTCACTTCTCAATCTACAAACATAGTTGAAAAGACACACATTATAGTATTCATTTATCCTGTCAAATACTTGGTTAAGTGGGTTTTCTAGTCTGAACTGATCACGAAACGGTGGTGGTTTATAACTTGTTCAGAATCTACTGAAAACATTAGACAGTCTAATACAAAAGCCAACCAGTAGGGACTGGTCCATAATACTGCCTCTAGAATTATAGCTTATTTACAATCATCTATGAGCTAGCCATCACCGAACAAATTTATGAAAGAAAGAACAGAAACAGAGTATCTCATTAATTGATTGTGCTTTTTAAACCCACTAAAACCAATTCTCCATTTTGTAAAAATGGAACACTTGTCTCAGACTGAGGCACCAATAAAAGTGCTAGTAACGTTAGTTTTGATCTATTTCAAGATCTCTCTACAGCTATGCGTAAGACTGGCGTTACAAACGGTAGTTTATATTTATATATTTATAAAGTTGTTACAGGGCCGTCCCGGTTTCATCACCCGTGGTTGTCTTGTCGTGTCTTTCAACAACACTTGTCTTGGAGACATCGATTGGATCAGTCCTTGTGTTTTACCATGCAAAGCCCTTTAGAGTTGCGGTAGAAGTTCAAAGAAGAAGAGATTTGTGTTGGACGGTTGGACAGAAAGGCTGCCTGAGCCTCGGTATTCTCATATAATCAATGTCCCCTCATATGAATCACACCCCAATTGTGTAGGGCAAGGGGAGCTGGTGCTTAGGGCATAACAGGAATAACAGTAGAGTAGTTTGCCAATTTCACAGCACACTACCACAGCTGAGCCATGTTTATCTGGAGTCAGTCTTTATGGAGTTTGTGTCTACAGAAGAACTCCAGTCTATTACAATACAGTACTTGGTTCTGGTGAAGTCCGGAAAGGCAAAGAGATGAGGGTATTATCTTTTGATTGACTTAGCAGGAAACTAAGCTACAGAGTGTCATGTCCCACCTTACAAACAGTCAGTCTCTTCCCATCCCTTTCCCCACAGAAACATAATCCTTCCCATACTAGCGATTAGCTGTTAGCGAGTTAGCATTACCCATTGCGTCACTCCCAAGCTAGCCGTTAGCGTGCTAGCCAGCGTTAAACAGTCACTTCGGTCTTGCTGCCTGTGCGATAGTGCTGCTGCTGCTGCTGTTGCTGTTGGTGGTGGTGTTGGGGGATGTAGTGGAGCTGCTCCACAGTGTGGGTCCTTCTAGAGGCAAACTGCTGCCTCTTATTAGTCGTGTGGTTCATTGCTAGCGTGTTGGAGTGTGCCCCTTGTCCTGGTCCTGCTCCGCCTGCCGCTCCTGCGTTGTTCGAGGCACTGGGATGGGAGTGCATTTTGGTCATCTTGTAGCGGTCCATGAGTGGCGTCGTGGGCATGAACACGTCCGGGTGCGAGATGGCGTGCGACATCGACTTGTCGTTGTTTCCCCGGAAACCGCCGGATACGCTGCCAACTACACCACGCTTTAGCGACATCATCATTTTGTCCGGCGAGATCAGAGGATCCTGAGATAGCAGGCGGTCTTGGGAGTACAAGCGGTCTTGCGAGTAGAGGCGGTCTTGGGAGAAGTGGCGGTCTTTAGGGTACATGTGGTCTTGCGATTGTAACAGCCTGTCTTTGGAGTACATGCGGTCCTTGGAGTACAGCCGTTCCTGGGACATCAAGCGGTCCTGAGGAAGCAGGCGTTCCTGGGACCTCAGCCTCTCAGCAGACAGTAGCTGCTCATCAGACAGGATTCGTCCTCCATGCTCGGTCATCCCCATCCCATAGGAGATGCTATAGTCTTCCTGGGGGCCTCGGTGTGGGGACAGAACCCGGTCCTGAGACATGGCCCTTTGGACTCGGGGAGGCCTCTGTCTCCTGGGGGCCTGCTGGGCCTGGGGCTGCTGGGGTGGGGCCTGGGTCACCTGGGGCTGGGGGGGCTGGCTCTGGAGCTGCTGCTGCTGCTGTTGGAGGAATGGATGAAGATACAGTCAACTCTTGATATATTCAATGGCTTGGGACTTTTGTAAATGCATGCTCTGAACAGGCACCACTGCATAACAAAATGCAGATTTATACAAATATGTAGATGCAGTACTTGTTCCTGGTTCATTTTGATGACGTGTAAGGGCAGGGTGCTTCTGGCTGCCAGGTCAGGGAGGTGACGCTTGCGGGTGTAGTAGTCGTCGACGTCTTTATCCGCTGTGGAGAGACAGAGTGAGACAGAAGAGGTGGATTAGGAGAGAGAAAGAGGGAGGGAGAAGGTAGAGAGAGTAGGAGGGAAAGAGAGAAAAGGGTAGTAAAGGAGATTGAATAGCGGGTCTGAAGGGTGCTCTGAGAATACGACAATCCTGGCCCCATCTGTGATTTTACCGGCGTTTCTGGCTGTGGGCTTTCCAAAGGTTGCGTACAAGTCTGTTAACAACCAGTGTCATACTGCATACACCACACAAAAACGTCATACACAAAGGCTATTTGAAAAGACGCAGGATCACGTAACATGGATGAAAATTCATCTGCACGTTCATGTATTAACAAATCGAACATGGATATGGGTTGTGTCCAAGAACAGGTCGAGATAAGATATGTGCATGTCTCCAGATTGTCTTGGCAGGATGTGTGATATCACACCCTCACACCTTGTATGTGTTATAAAGGAGACTCACTGGGAACCATGCATCAACCATTAGTCATACGTACGGATTTGACATAGTCAGACATACACAATATCGTGCGCCACACACACACACACACACACACAGATGTACAGTACACACATGCTCACATACAAACATCCTGTCAAACTAAGATGTAAAGAATATATGTTTCATGGTCACATATACCGGATAGGTGCAGTGAAATGTGTTGTTTTCAGCCATAGTTCAGCCATAGTAGTACATCACCCCTGGTGCAAATTAGGGTTCAATAACTTGCTCAAAAACCCATCGACAGATTCTTGACCTTGTCGGCTCCAGTATCCAAAAACAGAGACTTTACCGTTCCTATCCCAACGTTCTAACCACTAGACTACCTGCCGCCCATGACTAAGTAAAGCTGCGGCAGAGATGATATATATTTATATATATATATATATATAAAAAATGGAAACCTTTGAAGTTCACACCCAAAAAGACAGCTGTCTTCCTCCGAGTCTGTTCTTTTTCACTTTGGCTTTGAACGTGTTACTGCTAAAGTGAGATGGAGATGAACTTTCATAACATGAATCCGTTAATAATATTCATTATTCATAAATTGAAAAATAAAACACCTCTCCAGAATCCAGAGAACAATAATACACCATTGTAGAATAGATCCAGCTGTATAAATGATGGACACAAGGCTTCTAATACACCTCAGGTTGATCAGTCCTTTCACACAAATGTCAATTATGACAGGGAGCTAAAAGGGGATTGGCTAAAGAGAATTACCAGATGAATAACAAAATATATATATATATATATACTGTATAGGCTTTTAATTGGCATGAAAATTATGTGTGTTATTAAATAAATTAGCCTAAATCTGTGAAATATACATCTCCTTTAATGAATAAAAGAGCAAATAAAAGTAAGATGTCATCATTAATTCTAATAGATTAATAGATTAGAGAAACATGTACCGTGCATTTTAATTCCCAATGGGGAAGAAGGCAAGGCCAGTTCAGGCTGAAAAAAAAACATCTGAAAAAGGAATGAACGTGTGTGCAGAGACACACTGTACGCTTTACTTTCAATTTATACATCAATTTACATGTATTAGTAGAAGCTGAGATTTGCCATTTCATTATTCCAATAAAGGAAATGCGTCTCTATCTCGCCTCTGGCTCTATTCTACATGATCTATCAGTAGAAAGATGCCTTTTGGCTATTTGCTGCTGCAAATGATTTGCTTTGGAAGCAGATAAAGACAGTCAGGCTGGGCTGGCACTGCCTGAGGACAGTGTTAGGTTTTTAACATGGCAACAACATTCACCATGCATTTTGTAACATTACTTATTAAGACAATTTCCCAAGCACGGACATTTCCCATGCAATGACATAGCATCTTCCAATCAATATGCAGTCCAATATCTATTAGACAATAACAAGCACAAGAGACACCTGAGACAGGCACATGAATACCGATTTTGACCCACTCTAGAGATAGCAAGCACTGATGGGATCAGATCCTTCACTTTGGAATACATTTTATGGATTCCAAGTCTACCCATTAGACCCTGTACACTCAATAGGTGCTTTTTTTGGTTGAATAGATTTGATTCAGTGTGAGTGCGTGTGTGCGCGCGCGTGTGTGTGTGTGTGTGTGTGTGTGTGTGTGTGTGTGTGTGTGTGTGTGTGTGTGTGTGTGTGTGTGTGTGTGTGTGTGTGTGTGTGTGTGTGTGTGTGTGTGTGTGTGTGTGTGTGTGTGTGTGTAACAGCACCGACTTTGGACACACCGACTTTGAACTGTAGACTACAATAGATTCAGATCTCTCCCTTTAGTCCCATGTGGCTCAGTTGGTAGAGCATGGTGCTTGCAATGTTAAGGTTGCGGGTTCAATTCCCACGGGGGACTAGTATTCAAATGTATGCACTCCCTACTGTAGGTCCCTCCAGACAAGAGCATCTGCTAAATTACTCAAATGTAAGTAGGACAGCCATGATGCAATTACACAAGCCTTAAGGAATAGTTGTGTTCTGCTCAATATGACGAGATGAACCCCAGCGTAGTACACTGAATCAATACAGAGCTGCAACTAGAGCACAGCACAGAGCTTAATGTGCTTAAATGCTCACACTGAGAAATGGTGGCTGCTGCTTTTCTAAAGAGACATCTTTAAAGAGAGAGAGTGACTGTGTGGTGTATTGGAATGGAATACCAGTGAGGTGTGGTTTTGATGAAGTTATGGAGGGGCATGTTTGATGTGTGTGTTTTTGTAATTGTCTGTCCCCTCTCATCCAGACACTCTGTTTATGTCTTCAAGAGTCAGCACTTTCTGGAAAGGTTGTGAATGCTGATACACTGAATATTAGGACCCTTTCAGAAAAAGAGAATGTAGCCTTCATTTTGACATATCCTATCATTACATTTTAAGGGGCGTGTGGTATAATCCTTCATATATGTATGCCAGTAACGAGTCGAATGCAGACTTTTTAACATGCCAGAGTAGGCATTAACTTATGCATTGAGTTTTTACCATGCCAGAGTAGGCATTAACTTATGCATTAGAGTTTTTAACATGCCAGAGTAGGTATTTACTTATGCATTAGAGTTTTTACCATGCCAGAGTAGGCATTAACTTATGCATTAGTGTTTTTACCATGCCAGAGTAGGCATTAACTTATGCATTAGAGTTTTTACCATGCCAGAGTAGGCATTAACTTATGCATTAGAGTTTTTACCATTTTATTTTTTTTACCTTTATTTTACTAGGCAAGTCAGTTAAGAACAAATTCTTATTTTCAATGACAGCCTAGGAACAGTGGGTTAACTGCCTGTTCAGGGGCAGATCGACAGATTTGTACCTTGTCAGCTCGGGGGTTTGAACTTGCAACCTTTTGGTTACTAGTCCAACGCTCTAACCACTAGGCTACCAGAGTTGGCATTAACTTATGCATTAGAGTTTTTAACATGCAGGTCATTCAGCGAGGCAGTGGGAGCTCTTTCAGTGTTTCTGCTAACGCTGGACTATGCTGTGGCGAGGACCTACTCAGTCTCTTGAGGGAGGAGTATCTGTTGAGGTCGGCCTTGACGGCGGCCTCGTAGGTGGGCGGCAGGTGGGACAGGCTCTGGAAGGAGCGCGAGGAGGACAGGTCGTATGGCTCCGTCTGCGAGGTCAGGATGCCACTCATCCTAGTGTTCTCTGGGGAGACACAGCAAAACAAACAAGATGGGAAATGGGCAGGCTTCTTAAAACATACCCGGAGTCAGAACAAAGGCAACGCTGGTAGAGCACAGCTGCTGAGGAAGGGAGGGAGGGGAGTGACGGGAGGTGTTCATCTGACAGGAACTTGTTCAGAGAGCGTTTGGTGGAGTCTGGGAGGTGGGCGGTGGGCTGAAAGGAGAGGGGGGTTAGGGGACGTGGGTTGAAGGAGGCGGTCACTAGGCACTGTGGGATTGCTTGGCACGGAGGAGATGACAACGGACCAATAACAACACCACATCAAACAACGGATGTCTGCTTCAGAGTGACTCTGATTGTGACAGTTTGTGTGCTGTGATCTGAGGAGGATGGGGAGTGGGGTGGGGTGGGGAGAGGGATGGGGAGTGGGGTGGGGTGGGGAGAGGGGTGGGGAGAGGGGTGGGGAGAGGGATGGGGAGTGGGGTGGGGTGGGGAGAGGGGTGGGGAGAGGGATGGGGAGTGGGGTGGGGTGGGGAGAGGGTTAGGACAGGGCAGCAACCCGCTCATCAGCCTGATGCGATGTGATGCCAGAGCGAGAGAGGGGCATACTGGGACTCTGGCCCCTCTCTCCCTCTCTTTCTCTCTCTCTTTGCCCTTTTCGTCTCAAACTCCCCTCGCTCTATCCTGCTCCTCTCTCTCCTACTATCTCCTAGCTCCCGCTCTCTCTCCCTCTGACTACTCTCTTTTCCCTCCCTCTCTGCATCCCTCTCCCCATCTCCCTCTCCCCTTCTGGCTGTGAGTCTGTCACGCAGAGCAGTGGGCAGCAGGGTGCGGCTCAAGTCCTGGCTCCAGCGGCCAGATAAAAATAGAGGGATGGGTGACTGCTGCAGGAGAGAGTTGAAGAGGGGGGAGAGTTGAAGAGAAAGAAAGAGAAGTTTGAAAAGGACAGATGACAGCAGGGGTCCGGAGAGAACTGTGGGGGGTGAGATTTGGGAGGAGAGAGACCCAGCTGTGAAAGAAGTGTCTGCAATACACTCTCCACACAGGGAAAATAGACTCACACTGTGGCATGCTGTTAGCTACCTCTATAACCAGAAACACACGTCACTGCTAAATCACCACGCACAGTACAGCCACACCACGGACTATGTGGACAGGGGAAGGTACAAAGGCTAAGGGTTGGTGAGTGTGTGGAAGGGTGTGGGGGTGAATGGAAGGGTGTGTGTGTTAGTTAGTTCATGTGGGTTTATGTGTGTGTGCTTTTGTGTGTGTGTGTGTGTGACTTACCCCGTCTCAATGATCGGTGAGCTACCCCACCCAAGTGGAAAACAAACAGTTCAGAAACATGTTGATGGTGTGAAACAGCATTCAGACCAACCCAACCAATACACACCTCATTCAATGCCATCAGTCCAGCAATTACCTCTGGAATAAACCAACGATGTATATTTTATGTATTTGGAACAGACCAAAATCTAATGTGCCTTTAGATATAGTAATAATGCACCTCATATGTACAAAGAGCAATTTGTATACCCTCTTCAATTGACAGAAGGTCAGCAGTTGCTTCACACACAGAGGATAGCAGAGGTTGCACTAGCTACATAGACCAGCCTTATCGGAGCAACACAGAACACTGGCACACCAAGCCCTGTTTATGTGGCTTGTGATCAAAGCGTGTTCGTTCAATGTGTTGTCAGAATGTATTTCTCATGTTTCCCATAGATTTCAGGGGTATTTCATTCATGGAACACTCATCTGGTTTAGCAGTGTGTAATGGAACACACATTGAGTTGACACACAGGAGCAGATGCGTTACGACTACAGAATCTCCTTAAAACGCAGCGGAAGCATTGGAGGGGAAAGCTTCTACACAGGGTTGAGCAGACACTGAACATCAGCCAGAGAGGCCAATCCAATGTTAAACAAACACAAAGAAATGGTATTTTCTCTCCTTTTCATTCTTCTTTATCCTCGCCTCACCCTTTGTCCTTATGCAACCAGCACTCTTCCTCATATCTATTCATCAGCCTCTATCCCCCCTAAACCCAGCTCTGGTGAATGAATAGATAACATTGGCAGAAGAAAATCTGTAAATGTAATGAAGCTGGGGGTGATTTCCTCACAGAGAGCAGCGGTAATAGCACTCCATCTTCTAATGACAGAGGAGGAACGTGTACGATGGTCGAACGCGACACTGTGACCTTAAAAGGAGGTTCACTTGATGCCCAGCCAATCGCATTTCCTTTTAGTAAGGAGATAGACATTCATTCGTTTTTTTTATTTGCTCCGTTCAAAAGAATACACGGTCATGATGATGAAATGTGACACTTCTGTGATTCTATCGTTAATAAGAGAATGTTAATTTTCAATAAGAGTAATTGAAGAGTAGGTTGGCATCAGTGGTAGCATATATTTGTGTCAAAATAGTGTTTCAAAGTTAATTCCCCAAATCTGGGCTACATTACTTCGAGAGAATGGCCTGGTTTGGGGAAAAAAATGTGATTTAGTGACATTTGTCTTTCTACAAATAACTGTGTGGCTCTGATTCAACATCCACACTAAGTAATGTACTGGGCATGAATTCTAAGTAGTAGCCTATGCTAGAGTGGGTATTGGAACATAACCCTGTATCTGGATGCTAGTGCTGTTAGCTGTCCTTACCATTCTGGGTGCGTGTCGGGCTACCTAGAACCACATGGTTGTAGTTTTGCTGATGGGTACCTGTGAAAACAGCAATGGAGAGGATCATTCAATGTGCATGAGATAAGCATATCAGATATCGTATCTGATCAAAAGTAATGACATGGTTAATACAAGCAGAGAGCTAGAATTGGCATCATTAAAGGGATGGTTCATCACGAAATAAAAGCTTGTCAGATGTTTTCACACTTCAAAAATGGTCTTTAAATCAATCTTAATAATAATTTTAAAAAAAACATCTGACAAACGTAGATTCAGACATAGAGAATCCCTTTAACATATTCCAGCCAATGACATGGATATCATGGTGAAGCAAGATGGAGAGAAAACAGGAAGGAGAGGAAGGGCAGGTAAAATAGGGGCGCAAGGTGAAAAACCGGGCGGGATGGAGAGGTGGAGACTGGAATCATTGAGGAGAATGTGCAGAAGAAGAGCAGCATGTACAGTGAGCATGTGTTATTCACATACACACTGACATGGGACATGAGTGCCCTTGTTCTTTCAAAAAAATTGCATTACTGAAAATGAAAAAGATAAATAATAATAAAATAGTAATATATCTGAACATCTCATTTCAGTTGGACCGTTCTTTGTGATATTACGATCCTTCGATTCAGACGTTTTGGTATGACAGTGATGGTGAGAGCGCTTGGATGAACATGTTGTAGCATTGCACCCCTCGGCACAAACCCCTGTCACTTAACCAACTGTCCATCCAGACCATGTGGACTGTTTTGGGCTGAAATGAGATGGCTGAGATGGCAGAGAGATGGTCCCTTTAAAGATCCCATTGTATTGAGTCAGGGGATGAATGGCAGCTATTGTGTGTGTGTGTGTGTGTGTGTCTGTGTGTGTCTGTGTGTGTGTGTGTGTGTGTGTGTGTGTGTGTGTGTGTGTGTGTGTGTGTGTGTGTGTGTGTGTGTGTGTGTGTGTCTGTGTGTGTCTGTGTGTGTCTGTGTGTGTCTGTGTGTGTCTGTGTGTGTCTGTGTGTGTCTGTTTGTGTGCGGTGGTGGAAAAAGTACTACTTCAGTAAAAGGAAAGATACCTTAATAGAAAATGAGTACATGAGTAAAAGTCTAAATGTATTTGGCTTAAAAAAACTTAAGTATCAAAAGTAAATGTAAAAGTATAAACAATTTCAAAAGCCAGGGCCACACTCCAACACTCAAGACATCAAACAATGCATCGTTGTTTAGTGAGTCCGTCAGATCAGAGGCAGTAGGGATGACCAGGGATGAGTGCGTGAATTGGACAATTTTCCTGTCCTGCCAAGCAGGGAAAATGTATGGAGTAAAAACTACATTATTTTCTTTAAGAATGTAGTGAAGTAGAAGTAAAGGTTGTACAAAATATAAATAGTGAAGTACAGATACCCCAAAAAACGACTTAAGTAATAATTGAAAGTATTTCTACTTAAGTACTTTACACCACTGTGTGTGTGTGTGTGTGTGTGTGTGTAAGAGTGATCCAGGTGAAAAAGCAATGACACCGCCGACCGTTGAGACTCATTCATTTGGCTGTGTGCTGCTGTGCCTGTTTAATCATGCATTAGCAGTCACAGTGCTGAGAGGGGATAGATGACCCTCGTTCTCACATCATGGGTTTTAATATTTGTTATAGGAAGATGGAATGTGTCATCAGAGTAGGTGGGCGTGTATGTGGGTATTTTATTTCTATAAAAAAAGAGCTTGACCGTTGACGTCAGAGTTTGGTTTGTGGAGAGAGAGACTGTTTGCAGACAAAGTGAAGTCACAGACGTGAGGGCAGGGTTTGCTGAATATATGAATGTATTTAATGTTCTTGAAAAGCATCAGACATAAAGAACACACACACGCACACCCATGCACTGTGATCTCCATTTTAATTACATTGTGCCATAGCTGTAAAACCAAAACACTTTCCATTCACTTTTGTAGTTAATCCACACACAGTGCTGACACCCCAATCACACCTTTGAACTTCAGGCTTGGCCCCACACTATCAGTGCCCAGATAGAGAAAGCACTGAGACCTCCATAGAGAAATAGAGAGAAGTACTGCAGAGCTCCCCATAGAGAAAGTGTAGACAGAGAGAAGTTTTGCTGAGTTAAGAGCCCCTGCACTGCACTGGGCCCTAATTAAGAAGGAAGAAGGACCAGTTCAATGATCCCGCTGTAATCGGGGGACCAATTAGCTGTGTCAGAGAGAGGCAACACACACACACACACACAGCAAGCACATTGGTTCCTTGAAAGTTGTGGAAACTTATATTTTTTGGTTTCACATTGGTTGTGGGAACAAAGTCATGCCAGTAAAATGTATTTTTTTTTTTTTTACATTCTGAGGACAGAAGTGAACATTTTGCCTGTTCTGGGAACACGTATTTTCAGGTGGCAGGGAGGTTCAGAGAACGTGTTTGTCTGGTTCCTTGAAAGTTTTCCTAGGAGGTTTTATAAAGGCTCTGAGAATGGAAATGATGTTCTTTTGAATAACTTCCTTCACTGAATGTTTCAATAGGACTTAATACCACTGCTAGCTTATTCCAAGCACAGATAGGAACCATGAAAATGAATTTCCTCAGGCATTAATCATGCCAACACATTTATGTTTTATTCAAACAGACCCCATTTCAAAGGAAACAAGCACTCATTAAGATCAGGTGTGGCCAATTAGTGGGCGCGGCCAACACACCTGAACACACTTAGGATAGAGAGGGTTTTTGTTGACGCTTAGAACGGAATGTATATGTTTTTAAATAACATTATTACTAAAGTTTTCTTGTGGTTTTTATGGAATGTGTTCTCATCATTCTAAGGAAGGAATGTTTGTTTTTAATAACATTATTAGAATGTTCTCTGAATGTTACTTACCCACGAACAGGACCAAGCCTGGAATGCAGAGGAGTGTCTGCACCTCGATCTAGGTTGGGCAAAACTTAACATGGTGGTGTTTGCCTTAGCAATCTCACTGGAATAAAGACCTCCTCCATTCCTTTCATTATTGAAAGAGATTGTGATGTCTCACATCTCAAAATAGGGCTACTTAATGTTAGATCCCTCACTTCTAAGGCAGTTATAGTCAATGAACTAATCACTGATAATAATCTTGATGTGATTGGGCTGACTGAAACATGGCTTAAGCCCGGTGATTTTACTGTGCTAAATGAGGCCTCTCCTCCTGGTTACATTAGTGACCATATCCCCGCGCATCCCGCGGAGGTGTTGCTCACATTTACGATAGCATATTTCAATTTACAACAAAAAAAGATTGCATTTTGCCTTTTGAGCTTCTCGTCATGAAATCTATGTAGCCTACTCAATCACTTTTTATAGCTACTGTTTACAGGCCTCCTGGGCCATATACAGCGTTCCTCACTGAGTTCCCTGAATTCCTATCAGACCAGATAATATTCAAATCTTTGGTGACTTTAATATTCACATGGAAAAGTCCACAGACCCACTCCAAAAGGCTTTCAGAGCCATCATGGACTCAATGGGTTTTGTCCAACATGTTTCCGGACCTACTCACTGCCACAGTCATACTCTGTACCTAGTTTTATCCAGTGGAATAAATATTGGGGATCTTAATCTTTTTCCTCATAATCCTGGACTATCGGACCACCATTTTATTACGTCTGCAATCGCAACAAATAATCTGCTCAAACCCCAACCAAGCATTATCAAAAGCTGTGCTATAAATTCTCGGACAACCCAAAGATTCCTAGATGCCCTTCCAGACTCCCTCCACCTACCCAAGGACGTCAGAGTGCAAAAATCGGTTACCCACCTAACTGAGGAACTAAATGTAACCTTGCGTAATACCCTAGATGCAGTCACACCCCTAAAAACAAAAAACATTTGAAATAAGAAACTAGCTCCCTGGTATACAGAAAATACCCAAGCCCTGAAGCAAGCTTCCAGAAAATTGGAACTGTATTGGCGCCACACCAAACTGGAAGTATTTCGACTGTCTTGCTGTATCGAAGAACCCTCACTGCTGCTCGATCACGCTATTTTTCCAACTTAATTGAGGAGAAAAAGAACAATCCAACATTTATTTTCGATACTGTCGCAAAGCTAACTAAAAAGCAGCATTCCCCAAGAGAGGATGGCTTTCACTTCAGCAGTGATAAAGTCATGAACCTCTTTGACGAGAAGGTCATGATAATTAGAATTACGTACTCCTCTTTAAATCGGCGTATTTCTCCAAAGCTCAGTTGTCCTGAGTATGCACAACACTGCCAGGATCTAGGATCAAGGGAGACACTCAAGTTGTTTAATACTATATCATATCTCTTGACACTTTGATGAAAATAGTCTTGGCCTCTAAACCTTCAAGCTGCATATTGCACCCTATCCCAACTAAACTACTGAAAGAGCTGCTTCCTGTGTTTGGCCCTCCTATGTTGAGCATAATAAACAGTTCCCTATCCACCGGAAGTGTACCAAACTCACTAAAAGGGGCAGTAAAAAAGCCAAACCTTGACCCAGAAAATAATTTTAAAACTATATGCATATATAAAATCTCACATTCCTCCAAAAAAATGTATAAGCTGTTGTGCAGCGACTCACTGCCTTCCTGAAGACAAACAATGTATACGAAACGCTTCCGTCTGGTTTTAGACCCCATCATAGCACCTAGACTGCACTCATGAAGGTGGGAAATTACCTTTAAATGGTGTCAGACCAAGGCTCTGCATCTGTCCTTGTGCACATTCTTTTGGAGAGATTTGAAACCCACATTGGTCTACACGGACAAGTTCTTGCCTGGTTTAGATATTATCTGTCGGAAAGGTATCAGTTTATCTCTGTGGATGATTTGTCCTCTGACAAATCAACTGTAAATGTCGGTGTTCCTCAAGGTTCCGTTTAAGGACCACTTGTTTTCACTATATATTTTACCTTTTGGTGATGTCATTCGGAAACATAATGTTAACTTTCACTGCTATGCTGACGATACACAGCTGTACATTTTGATGAAACACGGTGAAGCCCCAAAAATGCCCTCCCTGGTAGCCTGTGTTTCAGACATTATCAAGTGGATGGCGGCAAATGTTTTACCTTTAAACTCAAAACAGAGATGCTAGTTCTAGGTCCCAAGAAACAAATGGATCTTTTGTTGGATATGACAATTAATCTTGATGGTTGTACAGTCATCTGAAATAAATCTGTGATGGATCTCACGTTACTTTGTCTTTTGACAAACATATCAAGAATATTTCAAGGACAGATATTTCCATCTTCGTAACATTGCAAAAATCAGACATTTTCTGTCCAAAGATTATGTAGGAAAATTAATCCATGCTTTTGTCACTTCTCGATTAGGCTACTGCAATGCTCTACTTTCTGGCTACCTGGATAAAGCACTAAATAAACTTCCGTTAGTGCTTAACATGGTTGCTAGAATCTTGACGAGAACCAAAAAATGTGATCATATTACTCCAGTGCTAGCCTCTCTATACTGGCTTCCTGTTGATTTCAAGGTTTTACTGCTAACCTACAAAGCATTACTTGGGATTGCTCCTACTTATCTTTCCGATTTGGACCTGCCGTACATACCTACGTCACAAGACACAGGCCTCCTTAATGTCCCTAGAATTTCTAAGCAAACAGCTGGAGGCAGGGCTTTTTCCTACAGAGCAACATTTTTATGGAATGGTCTGCCTATCCATGTGAGAGACGCAGACTCGGTCTCAACCTTTAAGGCTTTATTAAAGACTCATCTCTTCAGTAGGTCCTATGATTGAGTGTAGTCTGGCCCAGGGGTGTGAAGATGAATGGAAAGGCAACGAACCACCCTTGCTGCCTGGCCGATTCCCCTCTCTCCAATGGGATTCTCTGCCTCTAACCCTATTACAGGGGCTGAGTCACTGGCTTACTGGTGCTCTTCCATGCCATCCCTAGGAGGGGTGCGTCATTTGAGTGGGTTGAGTCACTGACGTGATCTTTCTGTCCGTGTTGGCGTCTCCCCCACCCCCCGAGTTAGTGCCCTGTGGGAGATCTTCGTGGGCTATACTCGGCCTTGTCTCTGGGTAGTAAGATATCCCTCTAGTGGTGTGGGGGCTGTGCTTTGGCAAAGTGGGTGGGGTTATATCCTGCCTGTTTGCCCCCGTCTCAGGGTATCGCCAGACAGGACCACAGTGTCTCCTGACCCCAGTATTTATGCTGCAATAGTTTATGTGTTAGGGGGCTAGGTTCAGTCTGTTATATCTGGAGTATTTCTCCTGTCTTATCTGGTGTCCTGTGTGAATTTAAGTATGTTCCCTCTAATTCTCTCTCTTTCTCTCAGAGGACCTAAGTCCTAGGACCATGCCTCAGGACTACCTGGCCTGATGACTCCTTGCTGTCCCAGTCCACCTGGTCCTGCTACTGCTCCAGTTTCAACTGTTCTGCCTGCTGCTATGGAACCCTGAATTGTTCACTGGATGTGATACCTTGTCCCGGACCTGCTGTTTTTGGACTCTCTCTACCGCACCTGTTGTTTCTAACTCGGAATGATCAGCTATGAAAAGCCAACTGACATTTACTCCTGAGGTGCTGACTTGTTGCACCCTCTACAACCACTGTGATTATTATTATCTGACCCTGCTGGTCATCTATGAACTTTTGAACATCTTGGCCATGTACTGTTATAATCTCTTCCACCAGTGTAAGACTGGCTGGACTGGCCACCAGTCCTACACTGGTGGCCACTCCAGCCAGAAGAGGACTGGACACCCCTCAGAGCCTGGTTCAACTCTAGGTTTCTTCCTAGAGAGGGAGTTTTTCCAAGCCACCGTGCTTCTACGTCTGCATTGCTTGATGTTTGGGGATTTAGGTTGGGTTTCTGTTCAGCACTTTGTGACATCGGCTGATGTAAAAAGGGCTTTATAAATACATTTGATTGATTGATTAATAAAGTGTTTTTTTATGGAAAGTTATAACATTCTCGGGAACAATTTTAGAACGACTTTAAATAGAACAATGAGGAAACCTGTAGGAAACTTTTTTTGCTGAAATACTGAAATTACAACAGAAGAACTTTGTTTTTTTTAGAACATTCCCAATGTCAAACCAGTTGGATAATGTTCCTACAACTACCAAAATGTAAATGAAATGTAACAAAGCAATTTGTTTATGAATGTAGCTGGCTTGGGGTTAGGTAAAAGACCCAGTGTCGTCAAAAACATGACTTCTGGGTTTTAGATTATTTCCAAAATGTGAGGTAGGAATAATACTGTGAAAAAAGACCGCCTGAAATTTCAGCCTGTTTTAGTGGGAGTTTGGCCTGCCTGGTGACATTAATAGACCAGTAAAAAAGAGAGTTCCAAACCCCTCTGTCAGTAACAGCCAGTTTTCAGTTTTCCTCTCTCCACTCTCCGACAGTCCTAGCAAAACCCGTGCTTGAGAAATTGCTCTTGCTAAGAAGCTTCAATTTTACCAATTGAAAACAATCACAGTAAGGTACTTCATTGTTACCCAGAAATGTTTTAGATATTGAGATAAAAATGGCTGCATTGGCCCCTTTAAAAGAGGGACGGGCAAAAATATTGTTGGATTTGAGTCAATTTAAAGACGCCTGCCTATTAGCTGTATCAGTTATTGGTTCTGCCAGCTGAATGAGAAGGAGAGAAGGAGATAAGCACAGGGACTGAGCATATAATTACACTGTATATTGATTATTCCTGATTGAGAGGTTAACCAGGTCTCCAATCTAAATTGATAAAATGGGTATTTTGTCTGTCTGCAACTTGATGACGCAGCTGTGCACTTTGTTTGTTGCCAGTCAAACAAAATGAGATGATAAACCCAGATTTATGCCGGCTTGTGTGGTTCCGTGAGGTATTTGACATCATCTCTCTTCCTGTAGGCACATATTCCATCATATTAATATTAATCAGTATTTTCACACCTGATACAGCACATGTGAGCCTGCATATTAACACCCAGATGGCTCAACACTGACTCACTATCCTGACATAACTTATCCTATCACACAAATCATGACATAACTTATCCTATCATACAAATGATGACATAACTTATCCTATCACACAAATCATGACATCCAGGAATGTGGTGCTGGTAAAACTGTGGGTAACGTCAGTGGAGATAAGTGGTAAGCTAACCTTAACACTAATGCTAACCGCACTAATATGGCACAATTGGTGCATAAACACCTAGTAATGTATAGCCCACCAATAAATATCTTAGCATGACTCTCCTTCCAACTGGATGCGGCAATCTGAGCACATTGTTAAAGCTCAGGGCTTAAGAATCCTTCTAAACTTCCCATTAATGTTAATGACATCCTGTGAGAACACTCCAACCCTCAGTAATGAGGACACGCCAACCCTCAGTAATGAGGACACGCCAACCCTCAGTAATGAGGACACGCCAACCCTCAGTAATGAGGACACTCCAACCCTCAGTAATGAGGACACTCCAACCCTCAGTAATGAGGACACTCCAACCCTCAGTAATGAGGACACTCCAACCCTCAGTAATGAGGACACGCCAACCCTCAGTAATGAGGACATGCGAACCCTCAGTAATGAGGACACGCGAACCCTCAGTAATGAGGACACTCCAACCCTCAGTAATGAGGACACGCCAACCCTCAGTAATGAGGACACGCCAACCTTCAGTAATGAGGACACTCCAACCGTCAGTAATGAGAACACGCCAACCTTCAGTAATGAGGTCACGCCAACCTTCAGTAATGAGGACACTCCAACCCTCAGTAATGAGGACACGCCAACCTTCAGTAATGAGGACACGCCAACCTTCAGTAATGAGGACACGCCAACCTTCAGTAATGAGAACACTCCAAATCTCAGTAATGAGAATACTCCGAACCTCAGTAATGAGGACACGCCAACCCTCAGTAATGAGAACACTCCAACCCCCAGCAATGAGAACACTCCAACCCCCAGTAATGAGAACACTCCAACCCTCAGTAATGAGAACACTCTAACCCTCAGTAATGAGAACACTCCAACCCTCAGTAATGAGAACACTCCAACCCCCAGTAATGAGAACACTCCAACCCCCAGTAATGAGAACACTCTAACCCTCAGTAATGAGAACACTCCAACCTTCAGTAATGAGAACACTCCAACCCTCAGTAATGAGGACACTCCAAACCTCATGTAATGAGAACACTCCAACCTTCAGTAACGAGAACACTCCAACCCTCAGTAATGAGGACACTCCAAACCTCAGTAATGAGGACACTCCAAACCTCAGTAATGAGAACACTCCAACCCTCAGTAATGAGGACACTCCAACCCTCAGTAATGAGAACACTCCAACCCTCAGTCATCAGTGATCCCTTTGAAAAGAGAAAAACAGAAAACAAACAAGGTCATCAGTGAGCAGAGGGTGAGCAGCTGTGTATCTATCCCCTATCCCCTCTCCCTCCTCCACCCAACCCAGAGATGGGTCCCTAACATCCCCTCCAGAGCCCCTCGGGGTGTAGCAGAGTTGGTGTACGCAAACTCTTCGCCTTTCCTCCCAATACAAAAGACCGTTCGGAAACACAGTCATGCAACAACTTCCACATTCTCAGGCAATTTGAACCCTTTCACGTATAAATTTTAGTTTTGGGATGATTTTGGTTATCATAAGGGTATCATAATTGCCTGACTGTCTGACTATACAATTTCACTTAATATGAGTGAAAATTATAGGATGACATTTGGTGTAATTGCTCAACCCCTGCCTGATCTTTTCGTTCTAAATAATGTGCAATGACATTTTCACAGATGCATCTTCCATTTATTTTTCAGTATTTGAATAAACACATGTGTATGTACATGCGCCTGTGTGAGAGGGTGTCAGACCAGGGGTCTCTCTATCCTATTGGCTTTGTTGACATCAAAACACTGCCAACACATCTACCCTGCCCTTCTCACCCCCTCTCCTCCCTCCCTTTTCCACCTCGCCGCGCCATGGGGCTGAGAGCCACTGTGGACTTGGCATTTAACAACTGACAAAGAGTGTTAACATTTAATCGCTAAATGTTAACTGCCAGCTTGACTCAGTGCGGCGGGCGGGGAGACTTTATTTTACCAATGGATGGAACTTCTGTCTCGTTCTGCCTTCCGCTCATCCCAACAGTGGAAACAGCTTATTTCTGACCCAATTGTGGCACCAGCGATACTGGTTAGGAAGTTATATCTAATGCTGCTGCCTCCAAATGTAGACCTATAGAACTCATTTTAGACTCAGTGTGCCTAAGTCTCTGGGTGTTAGACTTAAGTACAGCCAGACTTTTATAGACTATAGGCTAATCATTTAGAACCTGACCTAGATTAACTGGTAGAAGACTATGCCAGCTGATGGGATAATTAAAGTCAGTGGGGCAAACATATTTTGTTTATAAGAGGTAATCATATACAGTAGCCTACAGGATATAGAATGGCCAGTAGTATTAGCCTGTTCTAGAATGGCAGTAAGACATGACAGAATAACAGTAAGAAGTGCCCGTTGTCATGTAAAAATCCTCCCAGTGTGAAATAGTACCCAATTGTTCTGATTGTGTTGTGATTGTGACGTCATGTTGTAAAACCTCTCCCAGCGGGAAAATGTTTCCAGTTCAATAATTGCACGTGCGTCTCTTTACGTGGATGGCTGAGCTTGTGCGGATGTTTCTCTCACACCCTCCCGTAGTGCCAACGTCTTTGTAATCGCAAAAGATCTCTCCTCACATCAACCCTCAGGACATTGACGCGCGAGTCTGGGTGTTTATATGCTGACCTCACACCTCAACAAGCTTCAATACTCCTGGCCACCATTGATTGGCAGATGTGTGAAACAAATGTGCGTGCCCACAGAGCAGTTGTTCAAGGTCGAGGAAGGGTGTGAGAGAAACATCCGGGCTGCGTTTCAAACTCTTTAAAGATACACCCTCGTCCACATACCCTCATTCCCTTGGGGGAATCTCCGCGGCCATATTTGTCGTCGGTCCAAATGATTAGCCAAGCAAGGGAAGTTTGCAGCGTAAGCCCCTCAGCCCTCGATTTTAATGGAGTTTGCGAGTGTACAATTATGTTCACTTAAGGGCCTGAAACACCGCATAATTCAATTCGTGATGATTGTACATCCACTAAGAAAAGTCTGCCAAAACTTAAAACCTCAACGTCAAGATGGAGTCAGCATACAAGTGTAAGTAAAAAACAAATGTAAATAAGTTAGAAATGGTGATACTAATGCACAAACACGTCTAGTAAAAGTAATGATGCTTTTGTTTGGTTAGCTTCGGAAATTGTAGAAATAAAACATTTTCCTTCTTCAGAAGTTCCAGCTAGGCCGGCTAATGTTATTTAGCTAATTAATTTGCTAGCTATCATACATTAGGTGTATATTTAAGCAATAAGGCCCGAGGGGTTGTGGTATATAGCCAGTATACCACAGCTAAGGACTGTTCTTATGCATGATGCAATGCGGAGTACCTGGATATAGCCCTTAGCTGTGGTATATTGGCCATATACCACAATCCCCTAAGGTACCTTATTGCTTTTATAAACTGGTTACAAATAATTAAAGCAGTAAAGCAGTAAAAATACATGTAATTAAAGCAGTAAAAAGACATGTTTTGTCATACCCATGGAATACGGTCTGATATCCCACAGCTGTCAGCCAATCAGCATTCAGGGCTCGAACCACCCAGTTTATATCAATATATTATATATTTAATATAAGTAGACATGCAATCATTATTGACTGTAGCGCATAGAAACACCCACAAGCTACCGGTGGCTGAAAACACAATCATCGCAGGATGAACGAGTGACGAGTTTACGGGCATAGGCTGTCCATTTAAAAATCATTCCTCCCTCGCCTCTTTCCCAGCAAGTGTATACTCATCATACGTCCTGATACGTCATCAGAAGCATCCACTTATTTTAAGGGCTGAGGGAAGAGGGTGTGTCTGCAACATTGAAGGTCCCCAAGAACAGTGGCCTCCATCGTTCTTAAATGAAAGAAGTTTGGATCCACCAAGACTCTTCCTAGAGCTTCCCAAACTGAGCAATCGGCGGAGAAGGGCCTTGGTCAGGGAGGTGACCAAGAACCCGATGGTAAAATGTTTACACTGGGAGAAATTTTACAGCATGACGTTACTGTCAGAACGATTGGGGACTATTTCAGGCTGGGAAGATGTTAACATGACAGGTGGCAGGTAGCCTAGCGGTTAAGAGCTTTGGGCAAGTAATTGAAAGGTTGCCGGTTCGAATCCCCTGACCGACAAGGTAAAAAATATGCAAGGTACTGAACCTTAATTGCTCCTGTAAGTCGCTCTGGTTAAGAGCATCTGCTAATTAACTGAAATGTAAGTGCCAGTTTTAGAATGGTAGCGAGCATTCCATTGTCAGTGTCTCATCTCTCTCAATAACCCAAAGGCATTTAAGGCTCACCTGCTGCTATAAATGCCAATCTTTGGTGACAAATGTGTGTTCATTTAGCAATATGATGGATGCTGAACAATCATCTACCAGAGGGACCCTGTGTTGTCACATTATAAGACTTTTTTTAAATCTTGTATTCTAGACCTCCGAGGCCAGAGTTTCACTGACATTTACAGAGACCTTGAGAGACCTCACAGTCTCTCTAGACAACGCAGAAGATAATGATGTTCACCACTATGTCTTGGCCTCCTCAATTCACATGGGACCAAGAAGAATAGACAATATGTCAGGATTCAGTAAATGGAAAAAAATACCTCATACTTATATTTTCACACCCCAACTGTTCCGTTAGAACTATACTGATCAGAAAATATAAACGCAACATGTGTACGAAGTTACTGAGTTGCAATTCATATCATTAAATGTATTAGACCCTAATCAATGGATTTCACATGACTGGGCAGGGGCGCAGCATAGGCTGCCACTCACTTGGGAGCCAGGTGCAGCTAATCAGAATGGGTTTATCCCCACAAAAAGGGCTTTTGACAGAAATAGCCCTCGGTTTCATCAGCTGTCTGGGTGGATGTTCTGGTGGACATTCCTGCAGTCAGCATGCCAATTGCAAGCTCCCTCAAAACTTGAGACATCTGTGGCATTGTGTTGTGTGACAAAATTGCACATTTTAGAGTAGCCTTTTATTGTCCCCTGCACAAGGTCCACCTGTGTAATGATCATTCTGTTTAATCAGCTTCTTGATATGCCACACCTGTCAGGTGGATGGATTATCTTGGCAAAGGAGAAATGCGCACAAACAGGGATATAAACAAATTTGTGCACAAAATTTGAGAGAAATAAACTTTTTGTGAGTATGGAACATTTCTGGGATCTTTTATTTCAGCTCATGTAACAAGGACCAACACTTTACATGTTGCATTTATATTTTTGTTCAGTATAATAAAGTAATATCTCTCTCTGTGTAAATTATTTTTTACATACCAGCTCCCTCGTAGTCCTTCAGACTGTTGGTTGTGAGGACAGGAGAAGGGTTGTAGTGTCGCTAGCAAGGATAAGCACAGATTTATCTGATGTCTTCTTTAAGTAATAAGAAGTAACATCATTCAAAGCTGCCTTTATCCGTACCTCTAGAGAACTCCTCTTGGTATGTTGAGGACTGAAAGAGTCCAGGAGCATAGCACAAACAAACAAACAAACAAACAAACAAACATACATACATACATACATACATACATACATACATACATACATACATACATACATACATACATACATGGTATAGTACAGTAGCTAGGACCTGGGTATAAATAGTATTTTTATCCCTTCAAACACTTAAGCTGCGCTTGGTTTAGTGGAACCAATTAGATAGTCCCGAAAGTGCCAACAATACCAATCCAGTGCGCTGGGTGAGCTAAACCAAGCACACTTCATGTATTTGAGAGAAAACACTGTTTTGACACAGGCCTGATGGTACAGTAGGTTAGGAAAAGACGGACAGTATGGGACAGCTTGGGCTTATTAAGGCACAACACGATGGAATAGAAAACCACTTTACTTGTCAGGTCAACTGCAATGAAAATCATCAAGAGATTTTCTCATTTCCATTTCCACTAAGATCATCTTATAGCCTACTAATAGTCCTTTAAAAAATAGTTTTTTTTACGCAATTGGTCATCTTTTGATTGCCACTTTGTGGTCAGGGGTCACTGAAAGTGCCACTATGGGTTAGTTGTGCTTGAGATTTTCTCTTTGGTTGATAGACCTTGCAAATCCACTGTGGGTGAATTTAATTAAGGAATTAGCTTTTTCAAAAAGTTTCACAATATGTTTGAGATATTTCAATAAGACAAGATAAACTCCTAATCTTTGCAATTGACTTGACACTGATCTAGATGGTCTGCAGCGAATGTACACAAACAGATGTCACACATGATCCACCACACACAGTGACAGGAGCTAGAGGTCACAGGTTAAAGGTCAGATAGAGGTCAAGGAGAGACACAGAACACTCAAGGTAAAAGTCACCGCTCACCACAGATATAGGATCAGATTACCTTAGGCCCAATCCTAGCCTAACTATTAGGAAGTTGATATAAGCTCTGACCGTGTATCAGTGATTAGGAGCAACCTTTACCTATTCCACACACAACGGCCATTCCTACCATGGTGGCTTTGGGAGCGGACGGGCCAATGCTTTTCACCTAGAATACAGAAGGAACCAGGCACAGTAAGTAGTGGAGAGGACAGAGAGTTTACAACATATCAAACCAAGAGAGGAGAGCCAGATAGAGCAACAGAATACAGCTGAAACATCAGAACATATTATATATTTTCTTTCAAATGTCACATTTGCCAATCAAATAAAGAAATGGTATTGTACAGATCACTTCATATGATCACATAAGTAGAAATGAATGCAGAACATTTGATCAGCCCTTACCAAAGGCTATGCCACACACTCCAAGTAAAATACAGCTAACACCGGACTGAACACTACGCTACTAGATTAGGTTAAAGGAGGTAAAGATTGAAGGTTATATGCGTATAAACGAGATGAAATGTGAGGAAAAATGAAGGTTGGAGGAATTACAAGAGAAGAAGGGCTGCAGCTTAAAAGGATGGCAAAGAAGGTACAGATCCAATACTAGAGGAGTAGAAAGGGGGAGATGAAATGGAGAGATGAAAGAGACGAGGAGATGTAGAAGTCAGCTGTGTTCTGTACACCATGTTACCACCGAGGCGTGTGCACACACGCACGCACACCCACCCACGCATGCATGCACACGCGCATGCATGCACACACATTGTTGGGTGTGAGGGTCCAGCCATGCGAAACTTTGATCCATCATTATAGATGATGGATCAGCTCCTCATACAGGCTGCCTCCCACACAGCAACAGATACTGATATTTGAAAAAATTGGTTACAACCTTATTCTAAAATGTAATAAATAGTTGTTTTTCCTCATCAATCTACACAAAAAAAACATAATGACAAAGCAAAAACAGGTTTTTAGAAATGTTTACTAATTTATAAAAAATGATAAACTGAAATATCTCATTTTCATAAGTATTCAGACTCTTTACTCAGTCCTTTGTTGAAACACATTTGCAGGCAATTACAGCCTCGATTCATCTGGGGTATGACGGTACAAGCTTGGCACACCTGTATTTTGGTAGTTTCTCCAATTCTTCTCTGCAGATCCTCTCAAAGCTGTGTCAGGTTGGATGGGGAGCGTTGCTGCACAGCTATTTTCAAGTCTCTTCAGAGATGTTCGATTGGGTTCAAGTCCAGGCTCTGGCTGGGCCACTCAAGGATATTCAGAGACTTGTCCCGAAGCCACTCCTGCGATGTCTTGGCTGTGTGCTTAGGGTCATTGTCCTGTTAGAAGGTGAACCTTGCCCCAGTCTGAGGTCCTGAGCGCTCTGGAGCAGGTTTTCATCAAGGATTTCTCTGTACTTTGCTTCGTTCATCTTTGCCTCGATCCTGCCTGTCCCTGCCACTGAAAAACACCCCTGCAGCATGATGTTGCAACCCCAATGCTTCACTGTAGGGATGGTGCCAGTTTTCTCCAGATGTGACACTTGGCATTCAGGCCAAAGAGTTAAATCTTGGTTTCATCAGACCAGTTTTGGCAAACTCCAAGCGGGCTGTCATGTGCCTTTTACTGAGGAGTGGCTTCCATCTGACCACTCTATCAAGGCCTGATTGGTGGAATGCTGCAGAGATAGTTGTCATTTTGGAAGGTTCTCCCATCTCCACAGAGGAACTCTGGAGCTCTGTCAGAGTGACCATCGGGTTCTTGGTCACCTCCCTGACCAAAGCCCTTCTCCCCCGATTGCTCAGTTTGGGAAGCTCTAGGAAGAGTCTTGGTGGATCCAAACTTCTTTCATTTAAGAATGATGGAGGCCACTGTTCTTGGGGACCTTCAATGTTGCAGACATTATTTGGTAACATTCCCCAGATCTGTGCCTCGAAACAATTCTGTCTCGGAGCTCTACGGACAATTCCTTTGACTTCATGTCTTGATTTTTGCTCTGACATGCACTATCAATTGTGGGACCTTATATAGACAGGTGTGTACATTTCCAAATCATGTCCAATCAATTGAATTTACCACAGGTGGACTCCAATCAAGTTTTAGAAACAGTTCAAGGTTGATCAAATGGAAACAGGATGCACCTGAGCTCAATTTCGAGTCGCACAGCAAAGGGTCTGAATACTTATGTAAATAAGGTATTTCTATTTTTTTGTTTTTATACATTTGCATAAATGTGTGATTATGGCCTGTTGTGTGTAGATTGCTGAGGATATTTTTTATTTAATCAATTGTAGAATAAGGCTGTAACGTAGGAAAATGTGGAAAAAGTCGAGGGGTCTGAATACTTTCCGAAAGCTCTGTGGGCCTACGTTCCCCACCTCTGGCCCTCGCTACATATTCGTCGCAAGACCCACTGGCTCCAGGTCGTCTACAAGGCCATGCTAGGTAAAGCTCCGCCTTATCTCAGTTCACTGGTGACGATGGCAACACCCATCCGTAGCACGCGCTCCAGCAGGTGTATCTTACTGATCATCCCTAAAGCCAACACCTCATTCGGCCGCCTTTCGTTCCAGTACTCTGCTGCCTGTGACTGGAACGAATTCGCTGAAAAAAAATCGCTGAAGTTGGAGACCTTTATCTCCCTCACCAACTTCAAACATCAGCTATCTGAGCAGCTAACCGATCGCTGCAGCTGTACATAATCTATTGGTAAATAGCCCACCCATTTTCACCTACCTCATCCCCACAGTTTTTATTTATTTACTTTTCTGCTCTTTTGCACACCAATATCTCTACCTGTACATGATCATTTATCAATCCAGTGTTAATCTGCAATATTGTAATTATTCGCCTACCTCCTCATGCCTTTTGCACACATTGTATATAGACTCCCCTTTTTTTTCTACTGTGTTATTGACTTGTTAATTGTTTACTCCATGTGTAACTCTGTGTTGTCTGTTCACACTGCTATGCTTTATCTTGGCCAGGTCGCAGTTGTACATGAGAACTTGTTCTCAACTAGCCTACCTGGTTAAATAAAGGTGAAATAAAATAAAAAAATAAATGCCTAGCAACACACACACAAACACACACACACACACTGATTTGTTAAGTAGTTAAGTAGTAGTATGAATAAGTTACAACCCAACACAGCCCTGACCTCACTATGACCAGATACAGCCCAGAACAGGTCAGCTAGTGTGTTGCTGTGCATACATGTGTGTTGAGGTGGGAAGGTACATTAATAATACAGACATACAAACACTTTAAGTGACTTGAAGCCTTGACCTAAAGAGATAATGGAATGCTATGGCACGATGTCTAACACACTGAAATCAGTTTGAAATCAGCCAAAGAGAGATACAGATATCCAGCACGGTACCCTATTTCCTATTGTGCACTACTTTTCACCAGAACCTTATTGATATGGATCTACAGTACATGTAAGACATTGGACTATGTCCCAAATAGCACTTTATTCTCTATGTAGTGACCTGGTTAAAAGTAGTGCACTACATACAGTAGGTAATACATTTGGGTTGCAGATTTGGACTTATATGTACTTCCATATCTATATTTACTACATTAGAGACATTCTGTTCAATACTAAATGGATTGTATTGAATATTCCATGTCTATTCGTGGCTAACTTCTGTTCATTGACAGTTTAGAAGAATGATGCCCCCTTAGGTCACATTGTTTAACAATCTGTATCCTTTGTTTCACCTATATCTACTGCTGACAGGTAGGGAGAGATGATGTCATTCACAAGTCAATGGTCAATGGGTTCATTCCAATTGGCAGCTTTGGCTGACTCTTTAGCCTTGGGTTTTTGGCCGTGTGTACACTTCAGTACAGGGAGTCTATAGCTGCACCACAACGAACCAAACAAACCCACTGGGGGGGGGGGGGGGGGGATGATTGCAGGGGCGTCATTCACCCCAGAGATCTGAGGGGACAAAAAGTATGTGAGGATGGCTGTGGGGTGATCCGGAGGGAAGCTAGGCCCCCTCGACCGTAAGTTGGAGAATTTTGCATTTTTCAAACACTTGAAACAGCTTTTTCCTTCAATCTAGAGCCATAAGCATTATGCTTAATACTATTTACTATTGAGCTGTATCCTGGTGGTTGTTTATTTAAAGTGACTGGATATGCTTCTCTGCTTCTGCTAAAATCTTGGTGAAAGATTGAAAGGAATGTGAGACTTATGTACTTGCTTATGTACTTGCTTTTCTAAAGTCTACCAAACTTGCCAGCAGGCATTCCAGCTAAGATAGTTAGACTCGCTAGATACTCTAAATTCATTGATACCCTGAAATGGCTTCTTGGTAGCTAGTTATGAGAGTGGGACATTGGGAACAACAACAACAACAAATATTGACAAATCTGAGGAGGCACATAGTCCTGTTCCTCCTTAGGGCATGAGGCCTCTGACTGGTTGAATCAACGCGGTTTCAACATCATTTCAATAAAGCAATTCAATGTGATGACGTTGAATCAACATGGAAAACTGATTGGATTTGCAAATAGTCATCAACGTCAGGGAGACATTTCAAAATTATTATTTTTCTTTTTAATTCACACTAGTTGACAACTCAACCAAATGCAAATCAACGCTAGATACTGAAATGACGCCTGTGCCAATGGTGTGAATGCTATCGTGACTAAAGCAACAGAGATGTCACTGCCCTGAGGGAGACCCTCAAATGGCCAGCCTAGCTTGTCTACCGTCAGTGAGAGCCAATGTTTGCGAAGATTTTCATTTAGATTTGTGCTCAGGGTAAATACTTCTACAATGGCCCTGGTGTGTTACTCCAGCCTTCTACTCCGGCCTCCGCAGCAACATCCCTATAAGTCTGATGAAATCAATGAGCTGACGTTAGCCTGCCTGGAGGTCATTTCAAGAACAAATGTGTGGCTTTTTGCAAAACACACACAGATAAAGGACGATTAGAGAGCTAGAATAACATTAAAAATGCTTCTCTCCCTCCACGTCGCTCCTCCCTTTCCCTTCTACCTTTCCTCCTCCCTTCCCAACCTTGCTATTTTCATTCCTCTCATCTCTCTCTCTTCTTCCTTTCTCTCCTCTGCCTCTCTCTCCTCCCCTCTCTCTTTCATTTATCACTCTTCAAAGTTCAGTCAGTTTGTTCTGTGTGAGCAACACCCGAGAGTCATTCAGCATATAGCATAATCAATTGGCACGGTGTTTCTTCTCTCCATCTCTCTCTGTCTCTCTCGCTCTCTCTCTGGTATAACAGAAAACAGGCTGGGACTGGGTGTGATGTCATGTACTGCATGTGTGAGTGAGTGTTTGTGTTTCTGCTTCCCTGCTGAGTGCGTTGGGCTGTTATCTCTCCCTCTGATATCTCATTACATTACATAACAAATCTGCCTGATAGCTAGCATTATCATCCTCCTACAGCACCAGAAGCCATGCGAGATGATTACATTCTTAATAGCGTCATATGTCTTTGATTTTAAAAAAAACACCACATATGCAGGTGTGTTGGTAGGACTCATATCACACCTGGGATTTGAGTCTCCTGTGACACAAGTGAAAGAACGCATTGAACCAATATAGAAGAACAGCAGTAGAAACGGATGTATTTGGATGGGCTTGAAGGTTTCAGTGAAAGTGTTTAAGCAAAAGATTTAGCTGCTCGGAGCTCCCTTAAAGAACAAATACCAGCCACTGATCCCTACTGTGTAGCTTATGCAAATCATACAAAGATACAGTCGATTTACAGAGGTTTAGAAGTGTGGTGCTAAATATGCATGTTAAACTGATACAGTGGTTTGGGATCAGTCAGGCATCAAAGCGGATTGTGTTGGTGATAATTAACAGCAGCACAGAGCAAATGTGTTGTCAGAGTTTACCAGTCTGCTCTGAAACAAGCTTTCTTCATTAACTCTCCATCTAGCAGCAATCCCCCAAGCACAAATAGAAGACAGAGAGCAAGAGAGAGAGAGAGAGAGTGAGAGAGAGGGGGGGTAGAGAGAGAGAAAAAATATATTAAGGTAAGTAAGAGAGGGAGAGCGAGATTTGCTAAAAATGTAGGGTGATCAAAGTGAAAAATGCTGTTTTAATTCCTGGAATAATATTGTCCTGTCGACAAGCTGATTACAGAGAAACACTGCTGCAGGAGAGAGATGGGGAGGGAGAGCGAGAAATAGAGACAAGTAGAGCGCAAGAGAAAAACAAGCAACTGAAACCCACAGATGAGGCCGACAATACAGATGCTGTAAAATGGCAGGACTATAATGCTCTCTCAAATGGAAGGACTATAATGCTCTCCCAAGCATCAATCTGTGGGAAGACTCTCTTTGGCCAGTTGAGGAAGTTTCATTTGAGGGGCTTTGACCTCTGATCTGTTCAGATATGCAGTACAAACATCTCGTACCGTTTACAGTTTTAACGTATCCCGCCGTGCTGCTAAGACCTGAATGATACAACATTTGAGATGATGATGATACACATCTCTCTCTCTCTCTCTTTCATTCTCTCATTCTCTTTCTGTGTGATCTCTGATGTGATCTCTGATGTGTTATGGACAAATAACTTCTCACACCGTGGCAGAGAGCCAGCCACCTCTGGGAATATTCCCATATCACGTCATGCTTGACATGCTTTACATTTCCAATGTAATTGGAAATCACATCCGGATTCAAACCACAGTAGTTTCCTTAAATGACCCCCCTACTCACTGCAATCACAACAGTGTTGTCGGGCAAACTAATAGGCCACTGTTTTGACATGTTATGTAATGCGTTCGCTTTCACATTGGCTAAACAAGTCACACAAACACAATGGTTTGTTTCCTCTGTTTCCCATTCTCTCCTTCTACTGTACAATCAACCCCAGCAGGAGTCTCAGTATCCAGTCTCCTGCCAATACACAGAGCTAATTCCAAATGCATTAATGATCAGACTAGGACAATACTGTTAACAAAGGCAAACGGTGTGGGTGTGCTGTCTGTGTCAGGGAAAAAACACGCGCTTTTCACAGTTGACTGTCAGTCGTTTGCTAAAGATAAAGGCTTCCTTAAGCTTGACAGGGTATGTAAGACCCTGGTTGCAAGTGAATTATGATTTGTCAAGAGTGGTACAAAAGAGACATAAGAATTCAGTGTCATGCCTTGTGGGAGGATTGGTGAGTTAATAAAACAAATAGTTTCCACAAAAGAGTGTTGAATTAGAATCTGGATGTATTGATCAAGAGTTATCCTCTGGCCTATGGGTGAGTGAGGGAGGAAAAACAAAAGAGCTTGTTGAATATTTCCCCAGAGGCTTCTTTGTGTTGTTCATACCACTGATCTGGGTATTGGGGAGAAAAGCCTCTAACCTTCCACGACCTCCAGATATCCCTCTGGCATTGCTATTTTCATTCACTTTTGTTTTGCTTCTTGACAAATTTGTGATTTTCATAAGTTCAAAAGGGTGACCTGACTATGAAATTACAAATAACACTCAAAGTCACATTACTTTTGATGAGCAGAATGTCCCCTTAAGAGCCTTGCCCTCTTGGCTCTACGCATCACCGAACATTCAAAAGCTATAACCATACCCGACAATTTGCCGTGGGTACTTTGGGTGTTGGGCGAGACAAATTTGAATAATGATTAAGGGCATTTAATCTACCTCGGCCCCAATTGATATGCCAATCACACTGGTAAATCTAGTAAACCATGTCAGTCAGTCAGCCTCCAGCGGGAGGGGAGAGGAGGGGAGAGGAGGGGAGGGGAGGGGAGGGGAGGGGAGGGGAGGGGGGAGGGGAGGGGAGGGGAGGGGAGAGGAGGCCCAAGGACAGAGCTCCTTTCAGTAGCTCTTTAATTACTGCTGGCAGCGGCAGCCATAATGACCTAGAGTCATTGAGAATCAGTGAGCAGCCCAGGGCTACGGACCAGAACAGTAGCATTTCAAACCGTTACAACTTTATCAACATTTCAGAAGAGTGCCACAAGCTAAAGCGCCAGCCTTGATCAGAGCATAGTAGATTAGCATCCGTGTCAATGGTTCATGAGATGAACTTTATGAGGAGCACATCATGAGCAGATCCTAATGTTGCACTGTGAGTCACCATCTGTTTACTCATAGGGGAGAACACATGCAGACACACACCACAGGGGAGCTGTAGTGGCAATGTTAATCCTGATGTTATATTGCCATCAGTGGAGGGATGAAAATGAATTAAAGCATCTTAATCAATGCCATGTTTGCCTCCTTCAGTCTCTGATGATGATCCACCTCCCGGGTGCTGACAGACTGAGTTAACCTTCTGAACCTTAAAAAAACATCCTGTAAGTACCAAAACGCATGACTCACTTTGTCAAAAAGTTTGGAGAGGGTAACGTTTTCAAGTTCTGGCTAGATAATTGGTTCTAACCTCTACGAGCAATGAATATGTAGTGTGTAGTGAGAGGCTGAGGGGCTGAGGTGAGGGGTGTCACCGTGGGGGGCCAGGAAAATGCCTGCCAGATTCTCACTACCATCCAATTTACTGCAGTAATATCCCTGTAGAATTAATTTCCCGAAAAATAGAGCCAATTTGTTCTGAAATGAGTTATCTACACGGCGAATGCAAGGAATCCTAAATCGTGCGTTAAATTTGTTTTAGCATAAGACCTCCAGTTCCATGACTTTATAGAACTCTAGTTTTGTCTTTCTTGCATTATTTGTATCTAGAAGTGTGGTACAAAATGTCTTTGTGTCTTTTGTGTGTTCTTACAACTCTCATTCTGAATATACTCTTCCAAATAGATGAGACGTTGATTTTGCTCCTATTAAATGGGAAATACACATGGAACAATACCTGTTGAAACCATTCAAAATCACTCAGTTAGCCAAGACGAGTGATTGTCAAACGTGAAGAAATCGTTCAAGAAGAAGAAATATATAAATCGGAAACCAGCCATCTTTCTCTGTCTTTTTATTTATCCTCTCTCTTTTTATTTATCCTCTCTCTTTTTATTTATCCTCTCTCTTTTTCTTTATCCTCTCTCTTGCCAAGAGGAAGAAAATAATCCTGTGGTTTAAATAAAATAAAGTATATATTCTCTTCACACCGAAATCTCACTGAGATAACACAAACATTTACTCAGCCAGAGCCATGACATAAACAACTTCACATATTCAATATTTGTAAACAATGAGACAATCTTATTCCGGCTCCCCTCGGTCTTGATAATGATACTCTTCAAGACGATGGTTAGTCAAGGACGCCTGTTACAGTAGTGTTTATTTCAACCAAACATTTTTTACTGAAAATGTATGCTGACAGTTTTCTTTGAAGAGTTTGATTTTCTGTTGATGCAAGTGAAATATTTGTTATTGCTTTATGGAATACACTGTCTGCAAAGAAATATTGTAACTTAACTTTGATCTGTGTAACAAGAAGAGTCCTTTCCCAGTGAGACCCAGAAATGTCCACATACTGTAGGTTTCCCTTAAGACAAACACAAATCCTTCCAACAAACCCCAGTCAGATCTGTCAAAAACACGAGCTACAATGGGCCTCTGTGAGTATATATAATTATTATGTTCAGTAGAAACTCTTTCTTTCTCTCTCTCTCTCTCTCTCTCTCTCTCTCTCTCTCTCTATCTCTCTCTCTCTCTCTCTCTCTCTCTCTCCCTCCCTCCCTCCCCCTCCCTCCCTCCCTCCCTCCCTCCCTCCCTCCCTCCCTCCCTCCCTCCCTCCCTCCCTCCCCCCGGGCGTCATATTTCACATTGGCATGCATTCAGTCAAATGAAGGGAAGGCAGTTTGATATATGGAGGGGCTCCAGAGATGAAGCATGTCCCCCGTGATTGCTCCCACAGCCATTACTCACATAGCCTGGTGATTACAGAGACTACATCCCAAATGGCACCCTATTCCCTATATAGTGCACGACTCTTGACCAGGGCATAGAGCTCTGGTCAAAAGTAGTGCACTATGTAGGGAATAGGGTGACATTTTGGATGCACTTGAGTCTGTGGCTTGACTGCAGGCTGACTGTAGGAGTTGACGGCCATGCCCAGCCTCATGAGGGAGCAGTCTCCACGGAGAGAGACCCAACAACAGCGGTTCACTGGTAATCTTTGACTGCCAGTCTCAATCAGTGGGGAGTTATAATGGATAATGTACAAAGCTATCAATCACCTTGTAGAGGGGAAGGCAATGGGGGGATCTATGCAGAGCAGCATTGGGAGGTGCTCCTCCAAGACAATATACTGTAGCAGTAAACAAATGGCATGTTTAAAGTGCAGAGGAAATGTATTTGTTTGAACCAGTATCCTGATGAGAGTCGCAGCCTTCCCTTACAGCAATAGAACGACCTGTTGGGGGAGGGAAGTGGTTTTGTGTATTACTTTTCATAAGCACTTTGACATGTCAAGTGATCTTTTTGGTATTTGACATTGCAGCTACAGCAGCACAACAACAACGTTACTGGCATCATGACATGTCAGCCTATTTCTCTTTGAAAAGGTTAAGTTGTACCCCACACATTCCTACCGCTAGTTAAACAGTCCATTAAGCAAGCATTAGCGACACAGCATTTTGTTACTGGTCAAAAAACCAGAGTACATTACACAATAATATATGCAGCAGTCTGCTTTCAAGTACCCATTTGAAGAATCTATATTGCACAATTTACAAATGAGACTACATATCTGTACAAGTTCATTTTGTGCCTGCAAATAATATACAGCAAACGGACAGTAAATTCCTTGTAACCATGGGCAGGAAAAGCTGCAGTAATAATTTGGTAAATTAATTACTACACTGATTTACCTGTCTGAGAACACAACTCCTGCATATAGAATGATAATAGTACTCATAAAAAAGCCGACTAGATTTCACCCCGTCTACATGGTAGGATTAGGTACATACAGTATTGGTTGAAGAAAATAGGTACTTTGTGAATGCTTACATGCTGACCAGACTGGACACGTCGCGTGCGTCGCAAAATAAATGTAGAAATCCATGTTATTCAATTATTTCACCCACACTGGTCGCGCGCACCAACGAGGGCTAAAATAGAAGTCATTCCTATTTCTGACGCAGATCGCGCTGAAAGTCATCTCCTCATTGGTTTATAGAAGCAGGTACCCACGTGCCATCTCCTCATTGGTTATACCCACGTGGGTGATTGAAAGATTAACTTTGTTGCCAGTTGTCGTGGTAATACTATGAAAGTTTAGATGCCGATCACCATATAAGTTCAAAGATGAAAAAGCCTGGAAGGAGGAGAGATGACTAGAAACGATTCGGTTGGCCGTTTTATGTGTGGATTAATTGTCGGAGTAGAGGTCCTTGTGCATTTCAGGTAAAATAACAACTCAATGTTTCTATCCCAGGACAAATTAGCTAGCAACAGCAAGCTAGCTAAATAGGACAAATTAACGCTAGCTAGCATGTGCAAGCTAGCTAGCTAAATTGCCATACATGTTTCATGCTTTTCGACCTGTCCCCAAATTAATGTAATTGGTTCAGAGTTTGTTTTGATATTTTAACCTGCGTGTCGTGATCGCGTTTGGTGTGGGGGGACAAAATAAATATATGCACAATAGCGCACGTTGGCGCACCCGCGCAGCCGGTTTGGGTTCCGTGTTATGCTGCAGCCTCCGAGCAGGACAGCCTCTATTCAGTGAGGAATGGGTTGCTACACTACTACTGTACTGTATTGGCTCATCAGTCCCAGTCAAACTGCACGGTCAAATTCAATTAGAGCAAATTAGACAACATTAGTTATGCCCTATTAAATTATTAGGGGAAAGTCATATCAAAGAACGGTTATATAATCTTCTTTTTTTCTCATATTCTTTCCATTTTTTCTTTACAATGACATCTTTAGCCACATCTGGCCAACCTTAAATGTGGGTGAACACTCTATGCTATATATGTCAGGAAATGCCCAGAATTGCATTGAATGTTCAAAATGCAGAATCATAGATGGCCACCTCAGGTGGACGATGATTAAAACGTCCAGATGTTCCCTAATGAGTGGAGCTAACTAAAGCTTGTTGAGCCCTTTCAGAAATAGGCCATGACCTTGGTTAGTCCCCCTTGCCTGACTGAATGCCCAAATGAAAACAACTCCTATTGGAGGGATTAAGCATTATGTAAGCTCTTTGAGAGGATACTAATTGTCTGTTAATAACAGTTCACTACCACAATATGTCAGAATGATGCGCGTCATGGACTTTGAGATAATCTTTTCAGGGGCAGTAATTTATACAGTAGCTAGATAGCGGAGCATCTCCGTGGCGAGCCCACCGTGAGCCTCTGGAAACAGCTCTAGCTAGCGGGCTCATGAACGAGCTAACAGGCCAGCAGTTAATGAGCCCCAAGCATTCCAAACATCATCAATCCAGACATCATCCACCAGAAACACTTTACATTTTTGTGACTACATTTCCCAGGGGGCAGCTGCATGACTGATTCTTCCCAGTTTAATTTAATGCTCTCTTGCTTCCCTAGATTGCTTTATCTGCCAGACAAAACCAGCGAAGCTATGGAAACACTCAAACTCAATCCTCAGATGAAGCCTGTTTTGTTTTCTCTCTCCCATGAGCTGACTAAGAAACGATGCGCCACGAGACAGCGGTATAAGATTTTCACATCCAGCTGTTAATAATAACACATTTTTAAAAAAGTCTGGAGAGAAAAACATTTTTCAAAACTTTGAAGCAGTATTGCAGCATCAACTTTTCTTTGTAAAGCTAAACTTTAACCAGCACTTAGAAATAGCTGAATTTCAGACACTAAAAAAAGATAGAATACTAATTAACTATGGTGTATTACTAATTTATGCCACCTGTGCATACCAATTGAACTAAATGTGAGGTCCTGAATAATGCAAAACCTGCTTTTGTAGGCAGAGAGAGAGTTGCCAACTTTACTCTATTCCCGCCCTCGACGTCCCTGTCTTTGTCTCTTAGCGAAGGCTAAAGCACAGAACCACACTTCTTAAAACAATCCCCTAATGCAAAGACTTTGGAGAAATTATAATTATAGGCTTTAGGGAAAGTTCACAGAGTCTGTGACTCACCTATGGAATGAAGGTCAGGCTATACGTGTTTTCGTCGAATCACAGATCTAGGGTCAGATTACCTTAGCCCCAAACCTAACCTTAACCATTAGTGGGGAAGAAAAAATATCTCTCTCTGAATCCGTGTTTAGGCCGTTAGAGGCAATTTCTTCTACCAGCTCCCTGTTTCCCATTACATTACATCTCTGTAAGTGAGACACGTAACAGGCCAGGGCTGAGAATGAGTCTGATGTGATATTGATAGTGTTGCTCCAGTCAGCTTGGCCGGTCGATGCTTTCAGGAGACAGATCAATGGCTGTGTCCATGAGATGAAAAATATAGGAGAGGAATAATGTAGCAAGTCCTCCAGCCGGCCGACACAGCAAATTTCACCTTCCACTGTTCTGTGTTGTGTACCATGTGTGGAGCTAGGCTTGGCTGACACAGTATCTGTCCATTAGCGGCCCTTCTCCTTTGCTTCTCCTCTCCCCCTCCTTTCCTCCTCCTTCTCCTCTCCTCCCCGGGCTGAAACATGCATTGTCAAGACTTCCTCCAATAACTACAACCACAACAACAACAGCCTACACTGATGCTGACCAGAGGTGATTTTGTACTACACATCCAGTCCCCCGTCGGGTTGTTTATGTGGACAAGTGTGTCGTGTAAACATCACAACATCTGACATCACAGACATGCTTCTGCTGGCTCCCAAGCATGTTAATGGTGCGTTGGAGGCAACCGGAGGACTAATATTGTATTGTCAGACCGACAAAAAGAGAAAAGCCAAGAAGAGAAAAGCTCACAGAGTTGACAGAGTAGACTTTTGTGTTGACGTTACTGGAATAGGAGAGCGCAGGCCTACAGTTTCACTGGTGTGATGCTCGCCTTTAAGGGTATTCCCTCTGGATTTCTGACTGAGCTCTCCACTGAGGGCTTCACTGCCAGAGTCATGCTTTTAGACATCCAACCAGCACACTGAGAATCTGGAAAAGGGCCTGGAACCATTGGAGTTGGTGGAAAGATATGACAATCCCATCACTGCCTTTTCTCAGAATGTAAAACACACACAGTGACTGAGCAAACAAATGTATCTCCATCTGCGGAGTCACTCAGTCAGCCAGTACAGTATACAAAGTGCCATTTTAGTCCCAGTATATAAAGCACTGAAGGATCACCATCTCGACACAGACCCCGTCAGCATTCCCCAAGGGCAGGGCTTTGGACCGTGACCCTCGACAGACCTCTGATAGACATTACAGCCAATCACAAGAAAGAGGAAGATGGAGAGAGAGCGAGAGTGAGAGAGGGGAGAGAGAGAGAGAGAGAGAGAGAGAGAGAGAGGGTGAGCAAGCAAAAAGGTAGAAAAGACAGATAAGGCTGAGGAAAAGAGGAATATGTCAAACTAAGCCTCTGAACCGTCTCTCTGTACAGCCCCAGGATATGGAGCCTCCCACAATGTCCTGGCTGCCTTCAGGGGGTTCTCCCTTGAGCGATCCCCCCTCTTTCTCATCCTCTTCCTCTTCTTCTCCCCTGGGAGTTGTTCCCTTGTTCCTGTCATCCTGAGCATGTTTGCGGAGGGCCTTGTTCTGCTCTGTCCTCCCATACGTAGCTGCTGTCAGTCCCGTTTCAGTCCCACACGCCCACCAGTGCACGCGCCCAACATGCACGCGCCCAACATACACGCGCCCACCAGTGCACGCGCCCACCAGTGCACGCGCCCAACATGCACGCGCCCAACACGCACGCGCCCACCAGTGCACGCGCCCAACATGCACGCGCCCACCAGTGGAGGCTGCTGAGGGGAGGACGGCTCATAATAATGGCTGCAACAGAGTGAATGGAATGGCATTAATCACGTGTGTGATGTATTTGATACCATTCCACTCATTCAGCTCCAGCCATTACCACGAGCCCTTCCGACCTCCTGTGGTGTGCGGGCACACACACGCACACATGCACACACCGTCTGTGCAGTCCCTGTGTCCCACAGGCTCAGGACTACAGTACACTACTGCGACCACGCCAACTGTAGTAGAATTAAGATAAGGAACTCAAACTCCCTTACAACAAGACAGAACACACAGTTGGGAAGTGGATTAAAATACCAATATGCTGAGGTGACAGTCAGGTGGTAGGATAAGTAGTGGGGTACGTGGTACGTGGTACCAGTAAAACATGAGCCTATCATAATGTCAAGAAAACTGGAAGTTGCTACATCACTATTTATCATTAGGCTACTGCATGTCAAAGGCATAAAAAAACGATTGAATATGGGTGGTGTATCTTATGCTCCAAAATGCGATGTGGCTCGACTAGAACACTGAAATTTAGCCAAGGCAGAGATGAATGACTTCACAAAATAGATGCATCACGAGGAAGGAAAATTACGTGGATAATTTCTTGAAGCAACAGCTCAAGACGTCAGTCAGGAAGTTAAAGCTTGGTCGCAAATGGGTCTTACAAATGGACAATGACCCCAAGCATACTTCCAAAGTTCTGGAAAAATGGCTGAAGGACAACAAAGTCAAGGTATTGGAGTGGCCATAACAAAACGAAGAAATTAAATCTACTTTCACCCTTTGCCCATACACTGTATGTCCCACCTTGTTTTCTTCTACACACTTCACGTTCTTCAATATGTATTTGATTTCAATTAACTTCACAGTGTGTGCATGCTATGCAAGCCATGTGGCACCAATATGATGATACAGGAAAATCTACAGAACATTAAAGAGAATTTCTTCATACTAAATGCCCTTTCGTGCATCACTCAGCATATCAGCATTGCTTAACACCGTGTTCCAGTCTGTTCATAATGGACCAGTGTGTCTGTAACCCCTCCTCTCTCTCCCTCCCCAGTATCATGTTCTTTTCATTCCCTTCATCCCTCCACTCAGTGAAATGTTAACAGAGCCGGTTATATATGTAGGATCTCCCTCTTCCTCCTTCCTTTCTCCACTTCCTCCCCCTCCTCCCTCTGCTCCACCACTAATAGCCCCTAGGGAAACTTCATTATTTATCGCTATTGAAGTGGGGCTTTTGATTATAATACCTAACCCTCCCCTCCTGTCTATTACCCCAAAGGTCTGGGGCTGGGGAGGGAGAGAGGAGGGGGATTGATTACCTGTAGCCTCTACCAGACATGATTCAAGTGGGCTGTGAGTGAGGGAAGTTCACTGGATCAACGACAATGACGGTAACGTTTAGGCAATTTCGAATCAAATCAATTCTAATTTTATTTGTCACATGCTTCGCAAATGACAGGTGTGGACTAACAGTAAAATGCTTACTTACGGGCCCTTCCCAACAATGCAGAGAGAAGTAAAATAAAGAAATATGAGAAAAGTAATAATAAATACACAATGAGTAACGATAACTTGGCTATATACACAAGGTAGTGTGTATAAGGCAGTACTGAGTCAATGTGCAGGGGTACGAGGTAATTGAGGTAGTTAAGAACATAGACTGTAGGTAGAGATAAAGTGACTAGGCAACAGATAGATAATAAACAGTAGCAGCAGCATACAGTATGTGATGTGTCAAAAAAAGTTTGTGCAAAAATGCAGATAGTTTGGATTTCTTATTGGTTAAATATTTAACAAACTATTTAGCAGTCTTATGGCTTGGTGATAGAAGCTGTTCAGGGTCCTGTTGGGTCCAGACTTGATGCATCGGTACCGCTTGCCGAGCGAACAGGCTATGACTTGGTTGTCTGGTATCTAGGTACATTTTTCGGGCCTTCCTCTGACCCCGCCTGGTCCTGGATGGCAGGGAGCTCGGCCTCTGTGATGTACTGGGCCGTACGCACTACCCTCTGTAGCACCTTTTGGTCGGATGCAGAGCAATTGCCATACCAAGCGGTGATGCAACCAGTCAAGATGCTCTCAATGGTGCAGCTGTAAAACTTTTTGAGGATCTGAGGGCCCATGACAAATATTTTCGGCCTCCTGAGGGTGAAGAGGCATTGTCGTGCCCTCTTCACAACTGTGTTGGTGTGTGTGGACCATGATAGATCCTTAGTAATGTGGAGACCGAGGAACTTGAAGCTCTCCACCAGCTCCACTACAGCCCCATCGATGTGAATGGGGGCGTGCTCGGCCCTCCGTTTCCTGCAGTCCACAATAAGCTCCTTCGTCTTGCTGACGTTGAGGGAGAGACCTCTGACCTCCTCCTTATGTCTCATCGTCATTGGTGATCAGGCCTACCAACATCGTGTCGTCAGCAAATTTAAGGATGGTGTTGGAGTTGTGGGTGAACATGGAATACATCCCTGGTTAGGATGGAGGTAGACCGGCATGCCGTAATATTCATGCAGTACAGTGAATAGGATTTAATGATGTCTGAGAGATAGAAAAGGAGAAAGAGGAGAGTTTACTCTGTAACACTGGACAGGGATGAGAGAGTGTATTTGCAAAATGGTGCACAGTGTTCCTCTCAAGATGTTCGCTTCACACATTGATTTCAAAATGGCATCCGGTGTCAGATCTAATGAGGTGATTATGGTGTTTTCAACCTGGTTCCTGCTGCAGGAAGAAGGGCAGTGTCAAAGAGATAGGAGAACACACTACCTGTCTTTAAGAGAGGCATTGTCACAATGAAGCGAAATGGGGGAAGTTTAAAAGAACACAACTACGTAGTGAACCATGTTTAAAAGAAGGGACAACCTTTACACGATGTGATAAACACACTGCAGGTAGGATCTTCATTTCATCATTCCTGGGGTTGCAACTCAATATTAGGAAGGTGTTCTTAATGGTTTGTACACTCAGTGGAGTTCATCATGCCATTGATCAGAGTATTATTCAAGCTGTGTGTTTGTGTGTACAATATTTACTGCAGAGAGACACATTAGCTGACGTAACAAAGACGTGATACCACACCACCCGAGACCAGCACCTCAGGCTCAAGATCAATACTCTAATAAACTCAACTCAAAACCCGACATCTCTCCAAAATGAACGAGAACATAAATAATGGACGATAAAACAAACACTTCCCTTTCCCCCCTTGTCATTATTGCCCTTTTAATGTTTTCATCTTCAGGAAATAGACGTGGAGATGGATCACAACTGAAGCTGATGAAGTTTAATTTAATCTCTTCTCCTGTATCATTATTTTAACAATACCATCAGCGTTTCAGAGAGAGCTTGTGCGCTCGGAATGGCAAGTCCGGTTTCCAATTCCGCAAAAGGCAATCATCCCATTTGTGTTCGCACATAATGGAAGCAAGGAAAATAGAATGAAGGAGGAATGGAGGGAAGAGGAGGGGAAGAGAGAGAGAGAGAGAGAGAGAGAGAGAGAGAGAGAGAGAGAGAGAGATTTTTTAAAAGTTATCTCTCTTCCCCTGTCTTCGTCACTCTGGCTCCTCTCTCTGAATAATAGATTAGAGATGAGAAGTGTAGTTTTCCTTGCAGGGGGGACAGCCAAGCAGCATACTGATGTAGCTATGAGGTCAGCTCAGTACCGTCAAGATCAGCCTGCATGTTTAAAGGCACTTCAACAAGCATCCTCAAATGATTTATTTTTTAAATTATTAGTATAAATATTTTCATTGGCGTTATATTAGTAGCTGAACCGTTGCTGAAGGTCACCGGCTGCTCAGTCAGTATTCAATGACTTACTCTACAGTATGATAAACAGCTAGCTATATATAGTGCAGTCAAGTGTATTTTTATTAGGTATCTTTGTACCCCAGCAGTTCTTTGTGCACTGAACCCTTCCAACCCAACTGTCAATGTCCAGTCACATCCGGAACAAAATGTCATAAGGTTAACAAGGTGGGGTGAATAGTGCTACCCAACTCACCTGATCAAATCCAATGTTATTGGTCACATACACATATTTAGCAGATGTTATTGCGGGTATAGAGAAATGCTTGTGTCCCCAGCTACAACAGTGCAGTAGTATCTAACAAGTCACAACAATACACACACATCTAAAAGTAAAATAATGCAATTAAGAAATATATAAATATTAGGACGAGCAATGTTGGAGTGGCATTGACTAAAATACAGTAGAATAGAATACAGTATATACAAATGAGATGAGTAAAGCAGTATGTGAAAATTATTAAAGTGACTAGTGTTCTATATTATTAAAGTGGGCAGTAATTCCATGTCTATGTACAGTACCAGTCAAATTTTTGGACAGACTCACTCATTCAAGGGTTTTTCTTCATTTTTACTATTTTCTACATTGCAGAATAATAGTGAAGACATAAAATTATAATAGTGAAAACTATAAAATTACACATATGGAATCATGTAGTAACCAAAAAAGTGTTTAACAAAACCAAATGTATTTGAGATTTGAGATTTTTCAAATCGATGATGACAGCTTTGCACATTCTTGGCATTCTCTCAACCATCTTCAACCAACTAAATATAAAGAAAACCCCTGACTGAGTAGGTGTGTCCAAAAATTTGACCGATACTGTATATAGGGCAGCAAATGAGGAATAATGATAGGCTACATTTTCCACCTAAAAAGGGGTTGGTGGTGTGGATGTGGGGGGAAAAAAGCTCAGACTGGCTCAAAGAGGAGACGTTGTCCTTTTTGCTGGAGATTCCAAGTTGTCAGATCACCAAACGCCTCCAGTGAGAAAGACTGTTCGCTGCTCACGTTCCGTCATAAAAAAAAATCAATTAAGATTAAACATGGTATTCTACTCCCTCCACTCGTGCTCTGAGCCCCTGGTGTTTAAAAAATAATAATATTGGACCCAATCCGTATGTTTGACACCTCTGTTCTAATGCATTCACATGGGAGCTAGCTCTCAGTAAGCTAGAAGAGGCCTATTCTGGGATCATTATTTTTATTTCACAGACGGGTTGTGGCATTTGGAGAAAGCTTATCAGGTCAAGAGGAGGTCAAGAGGAGCCATGAACATGTGTCTTGAAATGTTCCCCATCAAGGCCTCCCGAGGAGCGCAAGGGTCTAAGGCACTGCATCGCAGTGCTAGAGGCGTCACTACAGACCCGGGTTCGATCCCGGGCTGCATCACAACCGCCCGTGATCAGGAGTCCCATAAGGCACAATTGGCCCAGCGTCGTCCGGGATAGGGGAGGGTTTGGACAGGGGGGCTTTACTTGGCTCATCTCACTCTAGCGACTCCTTGTGGCGGGCCGGACGCCTGCAGGCTGACCATGCTTGTCGGGTGAACAGTATTTCCTCCGAGGGCAGGTGGGTGTTAAGAAGCGCGGCTTAGCAGGTTATGTTTCGGAGGAAACGTGACTCAACCTTCACCTCCTGAGCCCGTTGGGGAGTTGCAGCAGTGAGACAAGATCGGGGCTTCTCTCCCCTGGGGGATAGAGGGAGAGGAAGGCAGAGCCTGGCACTATTTCCAGAAACTGGCAGTCTCTATCAAAAGGATGAGACTAAATATGGAGAGAGAGAGAGAGAGAGAGAGAGAGAGAGAGAGACTATATTATATTCGGAGAGAGATGAGTTACACCATGCCAATCCTTAATTCTACTACCAGTCTCTTATGGGAAGGCTTGTCACATAACTATAGGAGGATGCTTCAGTATTAGATTGTGTTCTATTTCCAACATAAGTGGATAAGCAAAATTCCAGAGGCTGCTAAATAGTGTCAGCAGCACTATTTCAGCACTGAAAACAACATAGATCAGCTGTGTATTGCTTCTTCTCCTGCGCATTTTGCTCAAAGAAGTTGAATAACAAATCTAAAGGAGGGAAATTAGCATGAAAAACTCCTCTCATTTCAATCGATGCATAAAATATCTGCACTTACTTTAATGAGCAGCAATAAAAGTTGCCACGCAGCGCGGCAGAGAGAAGAAGAGATGAGAAGAGAGCATCCTGATTGATGTTGCACATTAGAGAGTGGTAGCCTCCTTAACCGAGCAAACATCACAGCCTCCTCATTGTCCTCTCTTCTCTTCCTTCCTGTCCTCTCTTTTTTTTTCTCTCGGTCCTTTCCTCCGGCTCTCAATTTTTTTCTCTCTGTCTGTCTGACTCTCTCTCTCAGAACTCCCTGGCGAAGTTCTCTCAGAACTCCCTCTCCCTTCTCCTCTCCTCTAATCTCCTCTCCTCTAATCTCCTCTCCATCCCTGAAGAGCTTTCGCTCTCTGAGAATATGTCTCCTCTCCTGACCTGGAGTGGGTGATAAACCTCTGAAGTAAACCCTGACATATGTTTACTTATGATAAATGAAAAATAACACGCCCGCTCAAACACAGGTACCAGTTAGCTAGCTCTGCAGCTCTACAATTAACGTTCCCCATTGCTCACCATCACACGTTTTTCCCTAAATTCCAACACCATATCTCCTCCGCTCCATATTCAGCAGAGAATGCACCACCTGAGAGCAACAAAAATGGAGATGTCTAAACATTCTCTTCTCTGCAATTGTGTGAGAGGAATCTTGCCCTAATTAAGGCCTCGCTGCTAATGAATGCTCTGGCCCCATCACTCTCTGAAGGACCATATTAGCACGACACTCATTGGACATTCTGCACAGCACTCATCTGGCAGGTCAGTGACACCACCACCCAGCACCTGACCTCTAATGTGTGAGGGGGGTGCACAGATGAGCCAGCTTTCAATCAAATGCCTGTTTCAGGTAGTAGTGCTTGTGTAATGAGTCACCTTTCCCGAGATCTTAAAGTGGAACTGACAGCGTTTTGACTACTTTGCAGATATGAAACAAACAGAAAATCAGAATATCAGTTAAAATGATCCAAATGCCAGTTCCATTTGACAACAGTAAGACATTGTTGGCAGAATATATGGATGCAGTTCAATATAATTCACCAATATGTCTTGGTAGTCCCAAAAATATTGCTATCAGGTTATAAATCACAGCTGGCCATTGTTTGCTGTCTCCACCCATTCGGATGCACTGTGGACAAAAACGGGTGAATGTAACTAAGGCTGGGAATGTCAATACAATCTATTTACGTAGCTCTTAATTTAGCAAGCTAAAAACACGGAGCTCTCACATTAGCTAGCTACCTGCTGGGAGGATTTCATGTCATTGGAGGAGAGTGAGGGACCAACTTTTTCCCCTCATATTGTTTTTTTCAGGGGCTACAGCTAGATGCAGGTGTCATTTGGTTAGCTAGCAATAAATATGAATCGCTTTGCTAGCTAACTTAAACAACTGTTATCCAGTTAGCATATTGCTTGCGTGTATGAATTCACTCTGGCTATCTACTCCAATTTCAAAGCACAGAATAACTGATGAATTTAAGAACGGGCAACACCCGCTAAATATGACCGGTGTCAGTCGCTAAACTTATGCAAAAGAGCGTAACAGCAAGCTACGAACGCTCTAGATAACATGTAAACAGCCTAACCAGCTCTGCTAGGGCGAGTAAAATGGTCAGAGTGAGCATATAGTATGCTTACTTGTTCTCTCATTTGTGTCTGGAAGTAGCTAGCTAGCAAGCTACCCAACATTAGCAAGTTAGCTTGTGTACTTGACTACCGTTGTGAGGAATGCTCTAATCAACCCTACTCCTTAGCCAGTGCATCCAGTGTCAATCGGGCAGTGTACGCTCAGAGAGCGAAAAGCTCTGAATTTACAAATGAGCACACTCTGACACTGGAGGCAATTTATGAACGCACCCGTAGCTAGTTGTCAATCAGATGTACTTGGCAATTATCAAATCGGCAAGCAGGCAAGTTCCCATTCAGTTGTCAAAACGTGGGTTGGGACAAGCATGCATTGGCAGGCAAGATACAGCAGCAGGCTACTATTCCCCATCATTTATCAGTGCAATTTTGACAGCCAACTAGCTGAACTAGTTTGAGAGGGTTTATCCCTCGTTAAGAGTTTAGCTCATCTCTCTCTGGCTAGCTTTAGTTGTTGATCTTGTTGTTGTTGATGTGCATAACTGAGGGAGAGAGAGAATACCTTTTCACGGTTGTTTGATCAATAGGACTGTAAAGTTCCCAAATGCAAAAATCCATTCAGGTGTATTTTGTGGCTTTTGGCAAATGTGTTCTAATGATCTAAAGTCCCACCGTTGCTACTAACTATAAACACAGTCCAGTTCAAAGTGAATGATGGCAGGCCAGTGTGGCAAATGGCATATTCACGTAAAGGCCTACTGTACTTCTGATTGGCTGTGGCGCACCGGTCTGCATATGAGGTTTTATGTACTGCGATGTCCATTAATTGCCCAAACGCACGGCCGCTTTCCCACTCTACATTTCTGAGGAATTTTCACAAATGTCTAACTATACGTCATTCCCAAACATTCGAATAATTTATGAAAATGACCATATCTAAGTGCTCGCTTGTCAGAAAATATAAAACAAAGGTGTAATTCTTCCTGATTTGAGTCAGATTTCATGTCGCTAAAAGGCTGTCCGTTCCACTTTTAAGACTTGTGTTATAGCTGCCAGAGCTGTATGTCTCAGCTCAGTGGGCTAACACAAACAGGTCACATGCACAAACAGATGATGTCCTTTATTAGCATCATTGGAGGCTCTATACTATGTATTGAGGCAGAGGAGGTGACTGATTGGGTTGACGCTTGTGTGTCATAGAAATGAATAAAGAAAGATAGGATCTGTGTGGTTTGTTGTGTGTGTGTTTTGACATCGTAGGAGGCTCTTCCTGTTTGTTGTTTATGTCTTTGTCACCGTGACGACGCTAACGAGGCTTCTTGGGGGAGGATGTTTTGGTCAGGCGTCATGCAGCCCCAATTTTTGATCATGCGGTCTGATGGTACAGTATGTTGTTGTTCTATCAAATTTGATTCATTCCAAGTCTGATTCATCTGCATCTTGGAGATGAGTGTTTTAACAGCAGTGGGAGTTTTTGGCAGTGAGGGACTCATCATAATTCTCAGAATAAAAAGTAAGAGCTATTTAGAAGAAAACATCTGTCAGTATGACAACACAACTATATGAAAGTAGAAAATGTCCTTTGGCAGTAAACCTCTCACTCCCACCTCTACCCCTCTGATCACTCTGAAAATGTATTTTCCCACCTTTTAAACAATTTCTCTGTTGTAACTTATGATATTCGAAACTCCACAGCTAGTCTGGGTAAAAGGAGTATAGAAAATGTACACATATACGTTGTAGATCATATGTGCTGAGAATTAACAGTAAACACAACAATATCATTTAAAACCGTCTGCTACTATACTGATTGATATCATTATATCAGCCATACCAGACCCACATCATATTTACTAAAACAATCCTCCAATGCCATGAAAACACATTTGAGGTCAACACCAACTGGAATTAACTCGGGGCTTGGTGAGGTAATGAGGATAGAAATAAAAGATTTGGGATTTCGTCTTTGTCTAAAGCAATTACTTCTATTCAGGACTGTTCCGGCCGTGGCTGAATGTCGAATCATCCTCACTGACTGACATACGGATGAGGGAAATTAAAATGACTGTCTTCAACCAATCAAAGCCTCTAAGTTGAATTGGAATGCTTCATGGAATTTGCATGCATAGCTGGCTGTCAATCTATCTGCTCTCTGGGCTGTAGCGGAACATTTCAATCAATCAAGGTGGAATTATAGTATCTCCTCATAGGTGACAGGGATTTTCAATCCGGCTATACGGATTGCTGAGCTCTATTATTCTCTATGGACTTCCTAGCTTGGCTAAATATGTGTGACACATCTCAAAGACTCTGGTATAATGTGACAGGGATGTACTGTACGGACTTCTCTTTCGGGACAATAGCTGAATAAGAAACAGGCTAGTCAATAAATACAGTAGTTGTGAAAGGCCTTGTATTATTTTCTACTTTAGATCACAGAATACATTTTTTTATTATTTTTTTATTTTTTATGGGAGGCTTGTAAGTGTATGACATCACCAACAGGCTCTTGAACAGCTTCTATCCCCAAGCAATACGATAAATAGGTAACAAAATAGCTACAACGGAATGAGTTTTGCTTGTATCTTTACTGACCGTTTATGTCAGTATTTGCAGTATTCCCTATGCACACTCACTGGGCCCTACACACTCACACACGCTGTCACTCCAACACACACACAAACACTCACTCCGTCATTTGCTCACTCACACATGATATGCACATACATTTATACAGACTCTACACACCCGCAACACCACTCATATGCAAGCTGCTGCTACTCTGTTTATCTTATATCTGCTTGCCCTATACACACCTACCGCCATCTCTCCAGTATCCCTGTACATGTAAATATGGTATTGGATCTGATTTTTAAATATTTCCTGTATATAGTATAGTATATATAGTATAGTATGCTTACTTACTTATTTATATTATTCATTATTCTTATTCTTGTTTCTCGTGTTTTTTTTTTCTAGTAATACATTTTTTTTAAATGATTGCATTGTTGGGTATTGAGTTTGCAAGAAAGGACTTTCACTGTACTTGTGCATGAGACATTAACACGTGAAACCTGAAACTGTAGGGAGCAGGAAGACAAGAGCAGTTCTGATATGCTCTGATTTCTGGAGATATGTTCCAAAAAGACTCTATTCGAATTACAGCGTTTACACATACGCCATTTAGAAGACGCTCTCATCCAGAGTGTCAGCGTACGTTTTCATCCGTTTTTTTATACTCATCCCCTGTGGGAATCCAACCCACAACTGTGGAGCTGCAAGCGCCGTGCTCTACCGACTGAGTTACACAGGACCACTAAAGATGAAGACTGAAGATCAGTGACAAACTGAATTTTTGATGTATACCTACTTTGAAGTATTGCATATCATAGTAGCTACATCAACAGAAAATATCTACTGCCATAGCATGGCTGAATGTCACCATTACCATTCACAGAACACAAACAGACTTTTACAATTCTATTTGATAAAAAAAGGGCTGACTATACAGGGAATAAGGTGCCCTTTCGGAGACAGTCTAGGACAAAACAACAAGAGCAAAGGAATTGAAAGAGGCATCTTGGTCGTCCAGACAGATGGCAGAGGAGACAGGAGTGTCTGTCTCTCAGAACGATAAAGTCCAGATAGAGAGAGAGAAGCCCGGTAGGAGTCAGAGCCAGCACAGATAACACTGACTACTGAACAGATGGCTACTTACCCCTCCGAATACACCTGTCCTGTCCTGTCCTCCTCACACAGATACAGGAAGTGGAAGGCTTTTAAGGTGTCACGCAACGCAAGGCATATAAATGGATGGGCACCAACATAAATGTCTGTCGACCGGCTGGCAGGTTGTCAGGGACACTGCAGGTTGGACAAGGTCCTTGAAGGTTAAATACTGACTGGATGTGAATGGGTGTGACTTGGTGTTCTACAGGAGTAAATTAAAGATTGGTATAGCGGCGAAGTATGTAAATGTTGTTGCTATTGAGTGACTCATCCGGGGACCCATGAAATAGAAATGAGTGGGAGTTGACACATGAAGCCAATAGTTGAAGGCAACTCAGGATACGACGCAATGAGAAAAGATGTGTGTGTGTGTGTGTGTGTGTGTGTGTGTGTGTGTGTGTGTGTGTGTGTGTGTGTGTGTGTGTGTGTGTGTGTGTGTGTGTGTGTGTGTGTGTGTGTGTGTGTGTGTGTGTGTGTGTGTGTGCGCATGTATGTAATGCCTCAAATCAGTGTTTAAAAAAGAGCATCAGTATCTCTGAGAAAAGCTGTCATACAGCTCACTCATTCACTCACCAAGTGAGTGAGTGAGTGAGTGAGTGAGTGAGTGAGTGAGTGAGTGAGTGAGTGAGTGAGTGAGTGAGTGAGTGAGCTGTATGACAGCTTTTCTCAGAGATACTGATGCTCTTTTTTAAATACTGATTTGAGGCATCACATACACGTGCGCACACACACACACACACACTTTGTACAAGGATAAGACAGAGTTAGCCTATATATAATTTAGTTGTTGTGCTCTGGGTAAAGGCTATGCTTGAACTCCTTTGAGGTGGACCCAGTGTTGTGGTAAACCCTAACAGACAGATGTGAAGCTTCCAGCCCCTTTGACCTCTGCTATATAGTCCCCAGGGAAACAACACACAAACCCACACACTGCCTGTAATTAACGACTAAACACACACACAACACACACACTGTAATTAACTAGCTGAACAGACGCCTGCTAATTCAACATCAGCCCTGAAAACTAAAGCAGGACTCAAAAATAACCTTTTTCCTCCGATTTTGGTCCAAAGCTTTTACCCACGACGAGAAGAAATCAACCGAGAGGGCAGGGCCCGTTCCTTACTGTACATTAGCAGGTGATATCGAATGAGAACATTCTCCAAACCGAAGTCAAAGACAAGCAGGGGATTGATCTTGATATTCTACCCTGCTGCTATGTGAATATCATGTGCCTCGATGCAAATGGATAAGCTCCATAGAAATGAGCTATGTGTTAACAGCAGAGGGAGAGAGAGAGAGAGACACAGTGTAATAAAGACAGACAGAGGAGGAGAGAGAGAGAGAGAGAGAGAGAGGGGAGAGAGAGAGAGAGAGAGGGGGGGGGAGAGAGAAAGAATGAGCAAGACAGAGGAGGAGAGGGACTGCATGACAAAAAGAGAGCTAAACTGAGACAGAAACACATCTACACCATAGAACTACTGTAGCTGTAACAAGACCTAGTTTGCTTGTGTATATTTTTCGCAAGCTAGCCCAGGAGATTTGTTATATTCTAAGTGCTAAGATTCCAATCTGGAAATGTGTACGTTCGGCGAAAAAAAATATGACTACCCATTGTTACAAAACTCTGGGTTTTGCTAAACCATACCCCATGATGCCTCACAAATATACAGTTAGGGATGGAAGCAGAGGAAGCATCATCTGTGATGTTGGTAGAGAGAATCTAAAAACAAAAAAAGAATACCAGATATATAATGTAGCAGCGATTCACATTACTCATGTTTCGTGAGAGAGAGAGAGAGAGAGAGAGAGAGAGAGAGAGAGAGAGAGAGAGAGGGAGAGAGAGGGAGGAGAGAGAGGAGAGGAGAGGAGAGAGAGAGAGAGAGAGAGAAGAGAGAGAGAGGAGAGGGAGAGAGAGAGAGAGAGAGAGAGAGGGGAAAGAGAGAGAGGAGAGAGAGAGGGGAGGGGTAGAGAGAGAGAGAGAGAGAGAGAGAGAGAGAGAGAGAGAGAGAGAGAGAGAGAGAGAGACTGTAGCCATTCTGGATGAATACCATTGTATATAGTTCGACCCCCGGGGACCATAACACACTGAGACACAAAAAAGGAGCAAAGACAGACACTGCAAATTTTATGTAAACAATAGATCATCATTCTCTCATTAAAACAACGGAGGCAATGCAGAGAATATTCACAGATGGAACAGAATAGGTTGAAAAATACATTTTAATCCCTCTCTCCATTCCTCGTGAGGACGAGAGATGTTGATTTATTGGGGTATCACCCAATGCAGTTCTGGTCCAGCTCCAACCCTGCCTTCAGCCCCACAGAGTACAGTGTTTATGGACAGGCAACAGACCAGATGTCAGCCAAACCCAGGGACAAATGTGTCCTGTGTAAATCTGCAGAGACGCAATTACATGTTCCTCATCGGATATGATGAACATGGATTCAAGAAGTATTGACTCTGTGGAAACAGATGATATACATCTCCTAATGTACAATCATTTATATAGCTTTTCCCATCCACTCTTCTACTGTACTGCTACCGCCCAAAGGGGACCAGAAATCATGACGACGGAAGAAGACGTGGCTGTTGGCTGTTGGCTGTTGGCTGTTGGCTGACTTCATGCAGTAAAAGCTTCTAATATAACAGATGCAAAGTATATGAACAAACTAAGAAAAGAGGGTTCCTCAAGGATTTTGAGGCCTTCAATGGTTCTTTGCAGTTCAGAAAAAGTGTTCTTTCCTCATTAGTGATAACAAAAATGTAGGTGGCAGAGGCTCATTTGAATATTTTTGTATTTTTTTTGTGCTACCGTGAGTTCCAGTGTCATTCCAGCTGATGTAATATGTTGTGTCATTATGGCCAGTGACAGTGTCTTGTGAAAGACTTGTGCTTCATTTAGAACCATGGCAGAGGTACAGTGTGCGCAGCACGGGTGAGGCTGGGTAGTTCCAATAGAATGCATAGCCTTTTGGGTTAGAGAGAGGAGGTGTGTCTGAACTTTTGACTGGTCTGTATGTAAATTTGATATTTCCATTATAATGGAAATATATATATATATAGAGAGAGAGAGAGATTTGGTTTGTTAGAAATCATTTACATAAGTATTCAGATCCTTTACTCAGTACTTTGTTGAAGCACCTTTGGCAGCAATTACAACATCAACTCATCTCAAGCTCTGTCAGATTGGATGGGGAAAGTTGCTGCACAGCTATTTTCAGGACTCTCCAGAGATGTTCGATCGGGTTCAAGTTTGATCTCTGGCTGGGCTCCAGGACATTCAGAGACTCCCGAAGCCACTCCTGCGTTGTCTTGGCTGTGTGCTTAGGGTTGTTGTCCTGTTGGAAGTTGAACCTTCGCCCCAGTCAGAGGTCCTGAGCGCTCTGGAGCAGGTTTTCATCAAGCATCTCTCTGTACTTTGCTCCTTTCATCTTTGCCTCGATCCTGACTAGTCTCCTGGTCCCTGCCGCTAAAACAAATTCTTGATCTTGATGCTGCCACCACCATGCTTCACCATAGGGTTGTTGCCAGGTTTCCTCCAGACGTGACGCTTGGAATTCAGGCCAAAGAGTTCGATCTTGGTTTCATCAGACCACAGAATCTTGTTACTCATGATCTGAGATTCTTTATGTGGCTTTTGGCAAACTCCAAGCGAGCTGTCATGTGTCTTTTACAGTGGAGTGGCTTCCGTCTGGCCACTCTACCATAAAGGCCTGATTGGTGGAGTGTTGCAGAGATAGTTGTCCTTCTGGAATGTTCTCCCATCTCCACAGAGGAACTCTGGAGCTCTGTCAGAGTGGCCATCGGGTTCTTGGTCACCTCCCTGACTATGGCCCTTCTCCCCAGATTGCTCAGTTTGGCCGTGCTTCCAAACTTCTTCCATTTAAGTATTATGGAGGCCACTGTGTTCTTGGGGACCTTCAATGCTGCAGACAGTTTTTGGTACCCTTCCCCAGATCTGTGCCTCGACACAATCCTGTCTCGGAGCTCTACAGACAATTCTGAATAATTATGTAAATAAGGTATTTCTGTTTTTTTGGGGGGGTTTTGCAAAAATGTCTTACATCTTGTTTTCACTTTGTCAATATGGGGTATTGTGTGTAGATTGCTGAGCTTTTTTTCCTTTTTTAAAATTTTTGAATAAGGCTGTAACTAAACAAAATGTGGAAAAAGTCAAGGGGTCTGAATCCATTCCGAAGGCACTGTGTATAGAAATATGTGTGTATCAGCTACAGTATACATTTAGCAAGACAAAAGAGTGGGAGGAGATGGACACACACTATATATATATATATATATACAACTCTTATTTTGTATTTTATTTAATTCATATCTGATGTTGTTGTTGCCTATTAATGTTTTATATGTGGACCCCGGGAAGAGTAGCTGCTGCATGTGCAGTAGCTAATGGGGATCCTAATCAACTAAAACTAAACTAAACACTCAGCCGCGCTCACATACCCACTCTCTCACACACACACACACACACACACACACACACACACACACACACACACACACACACACACACACACACACACACACACACACACATTGCAACTTCTAGAAGTGACATATCCCTAGTGTGTGTTAAATGGAAGGTAAATAGAGGAGAATGAATCACAACAGGACAGTCTACAGTGATGCATACTAATCAGTATTTAACCCACGGGGAAACACAGGGCCTAGCTAATGACATCCATCTTGAGGAGGTGTGTGTGTGTGTGTGTGTGTGTGTGTGTGTGTGTGTGTGTGTGTGTGTGTGTGTGTGTGTGTGTGTGTGTGTGTGTGTGTGTGTGTGTGTGTGTGTGTGTGTGTGTGTGTGTGTGTGTGTGTGTGTGTGTGTGTGTGTGTGTGTGTGTGTGTGAGTGTGTGTGTGTGTGTGAGTGTCCTCCGTGGGTGTATGCAGATGGCTGGGTCATGATTTCCACCCCACGCTCTAAGCCAGGTAGACAGCAACATCGCTGTTTTTTCTGTGCATTTTCTATTTCCTTTACCCCAATGTCTTGACACCAAACAAAGATGTACACCGATAATAATGTATATAACATGGCAGAGGTACAGCGTGCGCAGTATGGGGGAGGCTGGGTAGTTCCAATAGAACACAAGGCCTTTTGGGTTAGAGAGAGAAACTGTCCGGGGTGAAGAGAGAGAGAAAGAGAGTCCAAATCAAATCAGCGTTTATTGGTCACGTAGACAGTTTAGCGGATGTTATAGCGAGTGCAGCAAAATGTTTGTGTTACTGTGAGTGTGTGCGCGTGTGTGTGCATGAGTACATGTGTGCGTACGCGTGTGTGTGTGTGTGAGAGAGAGGAGAGAGGGACCGTACTTGCGTTCTAAACCGTAAGCATTTTGGGTACGCGAAAATAGAAAGCTTTATAGCATGTGAAATTTCAAAAATGTTGCATAATTTCAATGCCATTAGTACACAGCATGTAGTACGAGGCAGGACAGATATCGGCCACAGAGAGAAAAAGAGGTAAAGAGGGAATGAGAGAGGAAAGCAGAGGAGATGTATGTTTCATTGTTGACTCAGCAGAAGGAGTCTGGTCAGTGTATGGAGGGATGGTGATTGGTGGATAAGAGGTAGAGGTATATGGATAAGCTTTATAAGGGTCAGAGGTTAGATAGAGTTGGATCGATAAGATTAAGGGTTATATAGATATAGAAAGTGTATAGAAAATGTTGTACTGTACCTTTGGGCTGGCCGCGACCCAACGTGACGAACCCGGACGAGATGAAAGTATGAAGGTCGTGACCCCCACTGCTGCGGATGCTCTCCTTCCCGTATTGGAGACCTGCAAGAGCCAATCACAGAGTCAGAAACCTGGTGTAAACCTATAGGGACATCGAGGAGGAGTCTTCCAAAGACTGCTTACTTGCAAAGTTTCTCTTTTTGATCACCTAAGAACAGCAGACACTTCCGATTACTTTGATTCTCACTTTCACTGCTGCTATCAGAACCCCTTGATCATTCTCTCTTTAAACTAGAAAATGGAAGAAAACTAGTCTAAATAAATAAATAAACATGCTAATAAAAATCCATAGGAAAGACCACTGTGAACCCAATCATGCTTCACTTACCAGAGGTTGCCATAGCTGCAGATATCATGACTTAGGCTTACTGTATGTCTCGCCTGTATTATCCTCCCATTCTATTACCATGGTAATTGTGTTGTGAGCAGTGTCACACACACACGTACACACACACACAATATCATACCCGATCCTTCCTGTCTAACCTTTATCATGGTTGGGCCATGTTTCTGACCCTAGAAGACAACCTGTGAATCCAAAGGACCTGTTCAAACCCAATCCCCTTCTCCTGATTCTTTTCCCAACGTATTAAGGTGAGATAGCGTGAAGCACCGCCACGGAAAAGGCTATGCATTACGAATTGATTGTCCTTGATAAAAGGATACGTGACTTTCACCTCCAATGAGCACCTATGCACCTATGCACCTATGCACCTATGCACCTATGCATGTGACAGATATAGGAGATAGAGAGGTACCTTTGACACGTGATAACTTTTTTTGTACCTTCTTGAGTTCCCGGCTCTATATAGCAGAAGAATGTTAATAATCCGATCATTTCATTATGGAATGAGAGGGAGCGATGTGGTGTTGTGAAGCTCGGAGAGACTGGCGAGGTTATTCAACTCCAAGGGCGATAAAGCTTTACCCCAGTGAGACAGGAGGGGGTAATTGACATGGTGTAGTGGTTTTACAGCGTTGTCAGTTCCCTATCTACGGTGTAGGGGACATGGTGGCATGCACGTCATCTGTATCGTGTGCTGTATGTACTGCTCTCTCTCTCTCTCTCTCTCTCTCTCTCTCTCTCTCTCTCTCTCTCTCTCTCTCTCTCTCTCTCTCTCTCTCTCTCTCTCTCTCTCTCTCTCTCTCTCTCTCTCTCTCTCTCTCTCTCTCTCTCTCTTTCTCTCTCTCTCTCTCTCTCTCTCTCTCTCTCTCTCTCTCTCTCTCTCTCTCTCTCTCTCTCTCTCTCTCTCTCTCTCTCTCTCTCTCTCTCTCTCTCTCTCTCTCTCTCTCTCTCTCTCTCTCTCTCTCTCAACCTCCCATTGACGGTAAGCGCTCAGCCTTTGTAAAAACCAAACTACCAATGCTGTACTGTGCAATACTTATTCTTCATGTCAGAATTGTTGATCGCACACGAGCACATGCAAGCTCTGACACACAACACAGGTGCATACAGGAGGTGGTTTATACAAACCATGTTGACACAGTCAGCATAGAAATACCCCTCTTTAAATGGAGGAGATGATTACCAAGCCCACAGGGAGGGAGAGCGGGAGGGAGGTCAGTGAGGAGATGTAATAGCCGTGCAGTTCTGGGATTAATTGTTGGAAGATTAGAAAAACACAAAATGTCGAGAGAAAAAAAGTGCAGACTGAATCTGATTATGAAAAGTGCCAATCGGCGAACTATATCTTAATTAAACTAATGAAATCATAGTTTAGTAATCCAGGCAAAACTCATGCATGCTGTGCTGCCAATCTCTCCGAGGCAATAGACACACACAAACACACACATACGCAGAGAGTGAGACTAACACCCATACTCGTGCAGAAATACACACACAGACTCACAAATACCCAAATACACACACACATACACACAAACGCGCACACACACACATACACACACACAAACCCACACCCACACTCACACACATACACACACACACACACACACACACACACAGCACTAAAGGGCTGTGGGAAATGTCCAAAAGGTCCTATCAAAACAAGGTTACGTAAAAAACAAGAAGATGAAATGGTTGTCATTTGTATACAGTCACCATTAGCTGTTTGTGCATCAGAGTCATCGTTGGAGAAACTGTGGTTGTTGTTGAGTCAAAAATAGGACCTCTGACCCTAAGATGTTAGGATATGGATCCTGGAGTATAAACAGATATACTGCACACTACAATAAACATTCATCTCTATTCATTATGGACTTAATTCACCTTTTTTTATCGCAACAACCAACATACAGTAATAAAATCTGTGTTTGCAGTGTAATGTAAATGTTTTTCTCCGTGAGAGCTATATGGGTCCAAAAAGAATTATTATATTATATATTATTTTCTCTCACTTAGTTTCTTTACTTCAAACCCAGAAGTACGTTTAACGTCAAATCCACTCAAGCCCTCTAAACTGAACAACTGTCAAGGACTTTTCCTTGTTGTGGCTGCAGCGTGTATGATGTATGATGTTAACTCAGACCTAAAAACAGGTTCCCAAGCTTACAACTCAAGCAGAGTGGATGACAATATAAATAGCATGGTATCCTATTCTGCTGTCTGCACAGTTTGTTCCGGGATCTGTTTTTAAAAATGCCCGGACGGCGGGACAGGTTTTCTAGCAATTTACCAAGGACACCTGTGACCGACCCGGCCTGCATTTTTAGGAATGCATCTAAAGCTATGCTAAGAAAATCATCTGTTTTTTTGGGCAAAGTGGGCTTGTTGTGATGTGGAAAACCACGGCATTCCATTTTAGGATCAGAGGGGGATGTCATTTCATTTCATCTCTTGGCTCAGTTGGAGAGGGTCCTCTTAGGCTTCTCCAGACCTTAGGCTTAAGCTATAGCTGGTTACCGAGGACTCTGGGACATTCTGATTTAAGAGACGTGAGGGGCTCGTCTTGGAAGGCTGCGGCGTGTGTGTAGGGTTTCTTTAATCTATTCATTTATTTGTGTCTTTCTTCCATTCGGTTTCTTCCTTTCTCTCCGTTCTCCATGTTCTGTCTATCTAACTGTGTCATCCTCAGCGGGGACATCTCTCATAGAAAGAAATCCTCTAGTCAGGAGCACAACAGTACGGTATTATAGTGGAGTCGCATTTTGCCACACATGAATATGCAATTTCACTGCGAGTGAGTGGTTTCTATCTCTCTCTCTCTCCCTGTGCTGCTGTACCACCGATCCTGATCCCGTTAGAATGGCAACTCCCAATTTATACCCACACATTACCCATGTCATCTCTTCTGCCTGTCACTGCCTTTCATGTCCAAGACCACAGGACTTCCTGGTCCACAGTGTAGGGCGAGCTGGGCTGGGATGGGATAAGCTAGCCTACATGATGAGCTATGTTCACTTGCTAACACTAACAACGATTGTGTGCAGGAAGGCAGGCAGACAGAGACACAACCTGACAGGCAGACAGAAAGGCACAGAGAGAGCGAGATGCTTGACCTCCGCTGAGTATGACTTCCCACAAGGTCATCCAGTTGGGTGGGTGCTTTCCCCCTGTGCCTTGCACGGCTCGGTGGGCCACAGCATTAGGACCAGATTGATACAGTGAGTCAGGGGGACAGGCAGGGCCGCTGACTGGGAGCAGACTGGGGTCGACAGACCGGGGGGGTCGACAGACCGGGGGGGTCGACAGAACGGCGGGGTTGACAGACAGACCGGGGACGACAGACCGGCGGGGTCGACAGACCGGCGGGGTCGACAGACCGGCGGGGTCGACAGAACGGTGGGGTCGACAAACAGACTGGGGACGACAGACAGACCGGGGACGACAGACAGACCGGGGTCGACAGACCGGCGGGGTCGACAGACCGGGGACGACCGACCGGCGTGGTCGACAGACCGGGGACGACAGACCGGCGGGGTCAACAGACCGGGGACGACAGACCAGCGGGGTCAACAGACCGGGGACGACAGACCGGCGGGGTCAACAGACCGGGGACAACGGCGGGGTCAGCAGACCGGGGACAACAGACCGGGTCGACAGACTGGGGACAACATGGCCCGCCATGCTCTGCAACCTAAATGAGCTGGTCCGAAACCTGACACACGTGTTTGTCTAGCCTGCACATCTGTTTGTCTGTCCTGCTGTGTGTCTCTGTGTGTCTTTTGTCCATGCGAGTGGATTTTTAGGTCTTTCTCTGTCTGTCTGTCTGTCTGTCTGTCTGTCTGTCTGTCTGTCCTCCCTTTCTCTTGTTGTGTTGAGGTACAGAAGAATAGGTTTTTGGATACGGCCACAGTCTCTTCCTCTCTGCACTCGTTTTCTGTCTTACTGTGTATCTCTCAAACACCTTTCTCTTTTAGTCTTTCTCTCCCTCTCGCTCAACTCAGACCTGCCTCACACTCACAGTAAACATGAGACAGGTTTGTGGTTGCAGGACTGTATGTCTTCAGAGATCCCAGAACCGAGATGTACACCCCCTGTCAGTGTTGTTCTGTTCCCACTTTCCAGCCGTGTGGTTGAATCCCATTCCCATGCGTGCCGACGCGGTCACGGTCTCGCTGCGGTCTGTGTTTCAGGGTGTCATCCTTGGCTGACTCACCCGCTGAACCACTCAGTGTCCACCGTTTCCACCCCGCCACAGACGGCCCGGCCATGTTCCCTCACCAGCCACAATGATCTACACTAACAGGGCCTCTGTCTGTCTTTCTTCCTCTGTCTACTGTCCCTATCCCTCTCTTTCTCCCTCTACTGTCTCTATCCCTCTCTTCCTCCCTCTACTGTCTCTATCCCTCTCTTCCTCTCTCTACTGTCTCTATCCCTCTCTTTCTCCCTCTACTGTCTCTATCCCTCTCTTCCTCTCTCTACTGTCTCTATCCCTCTCTTCCTCTCTCGACTGTCTCTATCCCTCTCTTCCTCTCTCTACTGTCTCTATCCCTCTCTTCCTCTCTCTACTGTCTCTATCCCTCTCTTCCTCTCTCGACTGTCTCTATCCCTCTCTTCCTCTCTCTACTGTCTCTATCCCTCTCTTCCTCTCTCTACTGTCCCTATCCCTCTCTTCCTCTGTCTACTGTCTCTATCCCTCTCTTCCTCTGTCTACTGTCTCTATCCCTCTCTTTCTCCCTCTACTGTCTCTATCCCTCTCTTTCTCCCTCTACTGTCTCTATCCCTCTCTTCCTCCCTCTACTGTCTCTATCCCTCTCTTCCTCTCTCTACTGTCTCTATCCCTCTCTTCCTCTCTCTACTGTCTCTATCCCTCTCTTCCTCTGTCTACTGTCTCTATCCCTCTCTTCCTCTCTCTACTGTCTCTATCCCTCTCTTCCTCTCTCTACTGTCTATCCCTCTCTTCCTCTGTCTACTGTCTCTATCCCTCTCTTCCTCTGTCTACTGTCTCTATCCCTCTCTTCCTCTCTCTCTCCCTCTCTTTCTCTCTCTCCCTCTTGTTCCCACTCTTGCACAAATCGGATGATTATGGGATGTTAACACAGAAGATTACACCATTGACAGGGAGCGCAGCCTGCTGTAGACACACAATGTGTGCACTCGTACACAAAGAATGAGAGTCCACTGACACATATAAGTTCAGTAACAGTCTCATGCAGATGATTAAGAAGGTCAAAGTCATGAAGGATAATGATGATGCACCAACACATTCACACACTTTACACAGTATTCTCATACCACTTCACCAAATTTGTCTTTGATGATATGTACCCAAAACAGTAGAATATATGTACCATACTATAAAGGTAACGTACCGTGGTTGGACTTGGACTGGTGGACAGGGGTGTAGTGGTTCTTGGAGGAGGTTTGTTGAGGAGTGTTGTCTTTGGGAGAGCCGTTCATCGCTGCAAAGTTCTCACAGTCGTACTGAGATATGGGAATGGGCCCCTGCTGCCTCAGGATGTCTGCAAGAGCCCTGGGGAAGCACAGAGAGAGAACTTTGAATATTTTGGGCACCAACTGTTACTGTTACTACTATTTAGCTAACTTCTCCAAGCAGCTACACTAAACTCCAAGGTGAGTGAGAGTTCTTGGCACTGGAAGGTTACAGAGAATAATAATAAAACAGTCGAAACAGACACAGAGTTGTGTTTATGAGAAGCCGTTCTAATTAGGTTGAATGGTAGTGTTTTTCAGGCCGACGCCAGGTGCGTATGGAGGTATGGTACCCTCGGGGACGAGGAGGAGAGGGAAGAGAGGGAATAGAAAAACTCAACAGCCTCATGAAAGAAAATAACAACTATATTCAATTTTTTTTTTCTGGCAGCACTTCGGAAGAGGAGGAAATCAAATGATGTTTGCATTGCTGCGGTTGCTCCAAGCCTTGTACATGACAAATATCTCTACAGCATAACCTTTGCTGCTCTATAAATATTGTTCCTGTTTTTTAGTTATTTCACACCTGTGTTTTTCAGTGAGGTACTTTAACATTGGGTGTGCTGTTGTGCAGATGTGTTAAGCAATTATTATTATAATAAAATCGAACCTTTACTTAACTTGGCAAGTCAGTTATGACGGCCTAACCCGGCCGACTCTGGGCCGATTGTGTGCCACCCTAAGGGACTCCCAATCACAGACGGATGTGATGCAGCCTGGATTCAAACCAGGGACTGCAGTGACGCCTCTTGCACTGAGATGCAGTGCCTCAGACAGCTGCACCACTCAGGAGCCCATTATAATGATAACTTTGACCTTAACGTGATACATTATTCACTGTCTCGAGCTTAGTCCTGGGTTGAGTCATGCATGTATAAAAGGACCATGCGTCATAGAGGGAGAGTACAATGTTTGTCAGCGGTCACTCATCGATGTCTTCTCTCCAACATGTGTTGTCCACTCGTCTGTGGTAACTGTAATGTGGCAAAGCCCAAAGGGAGCCAAGAAACAGCTGAGAAGACACACGGAAGCTTACACACAAAACTACAAACAGCTACTTGGTGGAAAACTCCAACATAATGCTGATTAACCCTTGTCAGTTCACCACTGCAGGCTATGAATCCACACACCACCACCACCGAGAAAGTGTTGGTATGATAGGTGGTTTGGAAGTGTGTGTGGGGGGGGGGGGCTTGAATAGAAGTTATATTTAACATTTTATTGTCTATAACAGTCAACTGATAACAAACTGGTTTGACTTGACATTTCTATTTATTTATTACATTTTACCCCTTTTTCTCCCCAATTTCATGGTATCCAATTGTTTAGTAGCTACTATCTTGTCTCATCACTACAACTCCCGTACGGTCTCGGAAAAGACGAAGTTTAGAAGTCATGCGTCCTCCGATACACAACCCAACCAAGCCGCACTGCTTCTTAACACAGCGCGCATCCAACCTGGAAGCCAGCCGCACCAATGTGCCCGGAGGAAACACCGTGCACCTGGCAACCTCGGTTAGCGTGCACTGCGCCCAGCCCGCCACAGGAGTCGCTGGTGCGCGATGAGACAAGGATATCCCTACCGGCCAAACACTCCCTAACCCGGACGACGCTAGGCCAATTGTGCGTTGCCCCACGGACCTCCTGGTCGCGGCCGGTTGCGACAGAGGCTGGGCGGCAAGGTGGTCTCTGGTGGCAAAGCTGGCCCTTAACCACTGCGCCACCCGGGAGGCCCGGCCTTGACATTTTACGAGTATTTTTACGAGGGAAATGTGCGTAGACATTGCTGTGTGTCTGGATTTATCCGTTTCCATTTTAAGGGATGATGCATCATCAGTGCTCTCCGTATTATTACATCGGGTTTATGATGCAGAAACCAGATTCATCACAACACCTGCAGTGAAACATGCTCAAGAGAGACATCAAATATGCATCAGTAGGATCAGTAGGATCATTCCCTCACCCACACACCTGATTTGCCAGCCAACAAGTCTGCCTATCCAAATCATTTAGATGTTTCGCTTTGAACACCTCTGCAAACAAAATGTGGCTTTCATGTGTACACTACTGTATTAATGGCATTCCGGCATTTAACCTCAATTCTGTATAATCCAATAGAATATAATTTGGGGAAAAATATGCACCATTTGAACTATGAGTGGGTGATAGGATCATTTTTATAAGCAGTGTCAGACTGTATTGGCAGGACATTTCTCTACCTGGTTAAAAGTCCAATGTTGTTTCATATAAAAGAGTTTCATTCCAAAATGCAATATATCAATTGTCAGAAATGTTGGTAAATTGACATTAATTAAAAACACATCTTGTGAAAGAGATAGAGCTACTCTTTTTTCATCTTACCAAATCCACCCCTAACATCCAAACTCCAATAGAAAAGTACCCCTATTGGGTTTTTAAAAAAGCTACATATAATGAAGTATCAATATATAAATAGATAACTTTCAACCACATTGTGCCAATATCACATAGCAGATTTATTGTATCCAGAAGGTATGTGTTTTCTTTTGGTAATTTAAGCAACTTTTGCAAACAATCGCAAATAATTTGCTGTTCAATTATGGATTGGTTGAATGCTTATTGCCTGAGTGACAGAGCTTACTGTTTGCAGCCTCCGTAGGTTTGCAGTGTTTCCCATGGCTGGGGTTCGGATCAAAGAACCCTACAAATGAGTTCTTTATAGAATGTTTAGGGGTGCCACATATGGAGCAAGCAGAACCAGAGCTATATATAGTGGGGTCTGAAATGATTGACTCTATTGACTCTACAAACATGAGCAATGACTATTTAAAACAAATATTCAAATACTGAGCTATATTGTGTGCTCAAAAAAATTGGGACATTTTAATATTTTATACTAATACAATCCCACAGAGAAACAGATTTGTTTTTTCTTAAAAAGGTATGGGTCAAAATAAAGAAAGTAGTCCAAAATGTAGTATTTGGTCCCATATGCAATGACTACATCAAGCTTGTGACTCTATAAAATGTGTTTCCTGTTTGTTTGGGTTGTGTTTCAAATTCTTTAGTGCCCAATAGAAATGAATGGCAATTATTATAAAGGAATGGTAATGAAGTATTATTCGTTATCATGGTAGCATCCACATGAATGTAGAAGTGTTTAGAAACATATTATATTCTTATTTACAATAAAAGTGACTCCAAAATGACACAATACATAATTTACCATTAATTTCTATTGGGCACAAATCTAATCTTAAGCACATCTAAAGTTAACGTTTGAAAAGTATGAGAACAGCCACAATTCATACACATAGAATGGGACCCATTCATGTCAGATATAACAACTGACACGTGACGCCTCACAGTAGGCTGAACTATGACCTCTGACCCTTAATTGCCCTGGAGTAATATAGTCAGTCTACTGTACAACTGTTCCAGGTGCGGCTAGTGTTCTTAGTTCAAGGGTTAGACCTCTTGGTATACTGGCTTAGACAACTGGGGGATGTGGATACGCCCCATATTAGCTCGGCCATGTTATACGGAAAACTGAAGATTTCAATTGACAGATTTATAATCCATAATATATCTTATACTGCATGCGAACATGATTTCATTAGAGAATAATATGTTTAACGACATTGACATTTTTGTCTCAAGACATTATAGACCAGATCATGTTTCGGCACACATACGAGCGGGCTTTGCACCCAAGCAGGCGTTCATTAATTCAGTCATTCTGACTTACCTATGGATATTCATTTCCTGAGGTGGCTCTGTGGCTTTGTCGTAGGCAACTTTAGCCGAAACTCCCACCACTAAAATAAATGCTATGATCCCACAGGTGATGTACACCGCAGTGTTCGTCTGGTCCATGCTCGGGTCAAAAGGCTGCCCCGTCGAGGCTGGCGACGGAGGGGGCGTTTTCACCCAGTCCGGCGTGTTGTAGTTTTTACAACTTGACTGATCCACTCGTTTTTCTTTTTCCTGGCAGCAGAACCGCAGGAAGCAGGACCCGCAGCAGTAGCGGTGAACCGTGTTGTTACACGCAAACTCTCTATCAAATTGTCCGCTCACGTCGTAGTAACCCGTGCACATATCGTAGTCCTTGGTCGTGTTCTTCTGCGGCGCAGCGGTGGGGACCGCCGCGGTGATGTTGGCTTCTTTTGCCTTGGGAGTCCTCTTGGTCTCCGTCTTCACTTTCTTGCCTCCCGTGGCGGCGCATAAAACGCTCAGGGGATCCAGGTATATGAGGAGCAGCAAAAGGTGCCGTATCCCCATGGTGTGTCTAACCAGTCAATTCACTTCTGACGCGACGCTTGTGTTCTTTTCTGACTTGGTACTTATAGTGAATGTGATAGGGCTCTTAGTCTGTCAAGGCTGTCGCAACCCTGGCATCCGCCACTCGCGTTGGTCCCCTCAGTATCGATACTGTTACCATACTGGGTAGAAGAGTGAGTTAAGTTTATCATTAATAGCAGAGTTTCTGCAACCCATTGCGCTCTGATAGGAGAGTCGAGAACCGGGGACTCTGTGCTTTCCGCCGGGTTGGAGGTTCTGAAATCGGCTGTGTGTCGCTGTCCAATGTCCTGATTTCTATGGCGCGCCTTAGGTCGAGCTGTCTTTAAACAGTAGGGTTTGTGCGCACATCTTGCTGTGGTGAAAGTTGCGCTGTAGAGGAAACAAGCAAAACGCTTAATTAGCCATTATCCGCACGTCAAGGGTGGCGCATTAAGTCTACCAACTATTCAGCCACGCGATGGAAAACACTAATTTATTCCGATAAACGTTTTTTTTTGTCACATCCCTTTCGTGAAGTATTTGACATTCAGGGCTTCTGGGCTTATCATATTGGCTGCATGCAGTCAATACGTGCTTGTTTAAATCCATTTCAATGCACAGACGTAGCAACTGGAAATATCCAAATGCATACAATTCTAACAGAGTAGAACCAATATGTACAAAACTGTTTTAATTGCAGCCAAATATTTGTTTTTACTCAGTAAAATATCGCCAACGAATAGCCTATTTCAATATATTAGACTGCTTAAAAGTAAGGTATTTCATTTTACCTTACAGTAAAAAGCACAACACAACGCAATGTAATGTAGATATCTGCATATGAAGCTGAGGCACAAGCAATGGGTCAAAGTTAAAGTTTTGGTGATAAAACCTACCTCTATCAAGATTGCCGTTGACTTGCTTGCTCTCTGTCTGGGCGGTGAGAGTGAATAGAATATCAGAGCTCAGCAAGAGACCACTTTCCACTTCTCCCCTCCCTCCCCGTCTCTCTTTTTTTCTCCTCCCTCCCTCCCTTCGTCTCCCTCTCAAGGCGTCCACATCCATAGGTTCGGTTTGCTTCTAGCAGAACTCAGCTAGGCGAAGCAACCATCTGTGCTCTCATACTCCCTAAAGACCTTTGCTTGAAAAACGAGAAATAAGCGGCAATATTACTGTGACTAGCTACCATAGTCACAGCATAGCCAGAAACACGGGATAAATATTTTGATTTAGATGTCAGCGTTATTTTATTCTAATTAATTTTGGAGTAGAATTTCCTTTTAATAAGTCACCAGAACTGACCTTCTCACAGTCATTCATTATAGATTCTGTGAGTCTTGCCTATTAGTGACACACTGAGAAAACACGTAAGACAGTGTGTGTGTGTGTGTGTGTGTGTGTGTGTGTGTGTGTGTGTGTGTGTGTGTGTGTGTGTGTGTGTGTGTGTGTGTGTGTGTGTGTGTGTGTGTGTGTGTGTGTGTGTGTGTGTGTGTGTGTGTGTGTGTGTGTGTGTGTGTCAGAGAGAGAGAGAGATCCTCACATGCCTGCAACAGTTGACTGATCACAAAGCCAGGAAGCAGTTGCTTAGTAACCACTTTTTACTATTGCCATCCATCCTTGTTGTGATGAAAAATGTAAACCTCCCAATAGTAAAGAGCTCCTCTGGACTGGAGGGATGGATGTGCTCTGAGACATATGCACGGTCTCAGATGCAAATTGCACTGTACTGTATATCTATTTTATACATATAGTAAACAGCACAGACTGCTGCTAGAGCACAATGAGGTAATGGAATAGGCAAGCTGCTTAACACCCCTCTGAAAGCACACGTTTCATGAATGGGCTATGTTTTCTCATTTCTTATTAATTAGTTTGTATTTTAACAGGTAAGTTGACTATTCTCATTTACAACAAAGATCTGGGGAAGATGTGTAGGGAACTGGAGAGGTTTGTCGAATGAGCCACTTGGAAACTGGTGAGAATGAAAAGCACAACTAAACCACATGTAAAGATAAGAAGTTAAATCAAATCTGAATTGGCTTCAGTGCTCATGTAGTTTGAGGGGTGAATATGGCACATAGGGATGTGTGAAACTTACTCCTGACCTGCCATTTACACTATAAAAGTGGCACTCGTTTAGCCACGCTTGCCGTGCTAACAAGCTAGCAAGCAAGCTTATAAAGTGAATGGCTTCCGATGTTTCAATGTCGCTTCCTAGTGTAAATGGCCTGTCAGCCTGAAGTATCGGGCACCAGCGAAAAGCTAGTAAGATGCTTCAGAAGGGTGGTCAAGTGTGCTAGCAAGGCAGAGGTCCTGAGTTCGAGCCTTGGTGTGAACCGAATCAGGAGGAAGTAGTACTTGCAAGGCAAACAGTGTCATGTTCTTTACACTCACATCTGTGTGCTGCTGTAAAGATCTGTTTTCTAAAGATTACAGTGAAATGCACCTCTCCCAGCTAGCACATTTGGTTCCTTGGAAGTTGTGGGAATGTACGTTTTTGGTTTCCATTCCGTTCCGGGAACGAAGCCATAAGTTTCCAAACCCCCAAAAATGATTGTTTTTTTTAACATTCTGAAAATGGAAATGAACATTCGCCTGTTCTGGGAATGTACATTTTTAGGTTGCAGGGAGGTTCTGTGAACGTTTTAGCATGGTTCCCTGATATGTTATTTTCAATCATACAAAGCTGTTGATTTTAGTCTATTTAAACAGACCACATTTCAATGGAAGCAAGCACTCATTAAGATCAGTTGTTGCCAATTAGTGGGCGTGACCAACACAACATAACATACTTAACAAGAGAGAGCGAATTTTGTTGATGCTGCTGCTGCTGCAAAAAAAATAACATTCTTAGAAAAATCTTTCAACTTTACAAATGTTTTCTTGTATTTTTATGGAAAGTTTTCCTGAGAACATTGCTTTAAATAGAACCATGAGGAAACCTGTAGGAAATCTTATGCTGAAGTACTGAAATTTCTCCCTAAGAAACATACAGTCCTCAGAACATTATGGGCTAGCTGGTTATCCTGCACAATTCCCAAAATGTTGTGGGGAGATTGTTTGCAAAATACCGATAGGACAACCGACACACTCAGCCAGCTCTAAGAAACATAAGGTTCTCAGAACCTTATATGCTAGCTGGGCTTTCAGTTGTATCTTATCAGTTCCTGCAATAAACTTGCTTGAGGGACCCAGTTTCAGCTGGTTTGGCTTAAATGTAACAGCAACTTTCCATGTGGGTGGTAACAGACAGGGATTGATAGCGGTGGGTTTTTGGTAAAGTTTTAGTCATTTGTCATCCTCTTTTGTGTCAGTTTATTCCCTGAGCAGAACATTCAGAGATCACCTCTTCTATTCTATTCTATTCTCACAATCATCCTCTCAATGCTCTCACTTTCAGAGGACTGTACAATCCAACCCAATCCATTTCCAAATGGCTTTTAAATATATCCCAGAAACTTAATCCTCATCTCTCCCCACTCTGAGGCAAACATTACTAGTAAATACAGACATATCTGTGAGTGAGGCTTCATCTTCTGCTCAGATATGTTTTCCCTGTACAAGTCTGCAGTTACAGTGCTGACAAAGCAATGAAGCGCAGCCCCATCTGAGATCCAGAGAACCCCCCCTTCCATTCTTACTGTTCCATGTCGAGCAATCCTTTATGCATGCCATCACTCTCCTGCCATTACTGCAACCCATTTTCTTTTGAAAACGCTGGTTCCCAAATTACGGTAAGAGCCCAGGCTGGTACAACTGAGGGCTTTTAAGAGGAACTGTCTGCTTGAATGTGGCTGTGTGTGTAACCGCCACGTCCTGCTGGAGAAAGTGCTTTGTCAAGGGCTTCAGATAATGCTCCAGTTGTGCCCTCTGGGCGCTAGGCAGAGAAAGGAACTGTTGGGGCTATGGGGTCGGAGAGTGGTTGCTTGGACCGAGTATTAAAACACACACAAAGTGGTATATCTATGCAGGACTCCTTCTTTATTCTCACAAAAAGCAGGAGACCTGCGTTTCTACAGCGATTGTGATTTTATTGTATCGGCAGGTTAATGACGTTGGCAAACGTACAATTAAACTGCTTGTCAAGCCGTTAGCTTTGGTTTTCAGTACAATAGAATGTGATGATATAATACCCAGCTAGCACATAATGTTCTGAGAACCAAATGTTTCTTTAAGCTTGGTGAGAGAATGGTTGTCCTACAGTTACTTTGCATACAACCTTCCCACAACATTCTAGGAATGGTTCAGGATACCCAGCTAGCACATAACGTTCTGACAACCATATGTTTCTTAGGTGGTGAATTCAGTACTTGGTTCACGGTTCTATTTAAAGTGATGTTGTCAGAACATTTAGAAAACTTTCCATAAAAACCACAAGAAAACATTAGTAACGTTCAAAGAATGTTCTAACAATGTCATTTAAAAACATATACATTCTGTTCTCATCGTCAACAAAACTCTCTCTATCCTCTATCTTGTTAAGTGTGTTCAGGTGATTTGGCCGCGCCCACTAATTGGCCACACCTGATCTTAATGAGTGCTTGTTTCCTTAGAAATGGGGTCTGGTTGAAAAGACTAAAATAAACAGCTTAAAAAAACTGCAAGCTCAATCCTGGTGGGGCAGTGAAATATTATAGGTTCCAATCTCACTGATACTGTGCAACAATAAAATGTGTTTGCATGATTAATGCCTAGGGAAATTAATTGCCACGTGACCTATCTGTGCTTGGTGTTCAAAACAGTTAACCCAAACTAAGCTAACAGTGTTATTAAACGTCTTCTTGAAACATTTTCTTAGAACGTTATTTACCTTAAAATAACCTGTCATTTCCGTTCTCGGAACGCTAATAAAACCTCCCAGGAAAACTTTCAGAAAACCATAGTAAAACTTTCTCAGAACCTCTCTGGAACCTAAAAATGTACATTCCCAGAACAGGCTAAATTTTCACTTCCGGCATTTTTTTTTAAATCATCTGTTTTCCCAGTCAGGAAACATATGGCTTCGTTCCCACAACTTCCAAGGAACCAAACGTGCTATCTGGGTATTGACAGTAAATGCATAATGGATTGCATTTGGAGTACATGGCACTTTTTCAATTGCTATAAGCACTTTTCGTGTAAGTTTGAGAGTGAGTGTGTGTGTGTGTGTGGGACTATTCCAAGGGGGAACGCATGCCCGCTGTCCGTCCTTTCCCAGGTGTTATCTGGCTAACTGGCTACAGCTGTAACCACTTACATTTCATTTACACCCTCTGTGCACCTGATAAATATTTGGATATACAGTACCAGTCAAAGTTTGGAAACATCTACTCATTCTAGAGGTTTTATAAACATTTGTGCATTGAAGAATAATAGTCAAGACATCAAAACTATTAAATGACACACATGGAATCATATAGTAACCAGAAAAGTGTTAAACAAATCAAAATATATGTTATATTTTACATTCTTCAAAGTATCACACTCTTGGCATTCTCTCAACCAGGTTCATGAGGAATGCTTTTCCAACCATCTTGAAGGAGTTCCCACATATGCTGAGCACTTTCTGGTTGCTTTTCCTTCACTCTGCGGTCCAACTCATCCCAAACCATCTCAAATGGGTTGAGGTTGGGGGATTGTGGAGGCCAGGTAATCTGATGCAGCACTCCATCACTCTCCTTCTTGGTCAAATTGCCCTTACACAGCCTGGAGGTGTGTTGGGTCATTGTCCTGTTGAAAAACAAATGATGGTCCCACTAAGCACAAACCTCATGGGATGGCTGAATGGTGTGGTAGCCATGCTGGTTAAGTGTGTCTTGAATTCTAAATAAATCCCTGACATTGTCAGCAGCAAAGCACCCCCACCATCACACCTCCTCCTCCATGCTTCACGATGGGAACCAACAAATGCGGAGATCATCCATTCACCTGCTCTGCATCTCACAAAGACACAGCGGTTAGAAGCAAAAATCTTGAATTTGGACTTATCAGATCAAAGGACAGATTTCCACCGGTCTAATGTCCATTGCTCATGTTTCTTGGCCCAAGAAAGTCTCTTCTTCTTATTGGTGTCCTTTAGTACTGGTTTCTTTGCAGCAATTTGACCATGAAAGCCTGATTTCATATTCTCCTCTGAACAGCTGGGTCTGTTACTTGAACTCTTTGAAACATTTATTTGGGCTGCAATCTGAGGTGCAGTTAACTCTAATGAACTTATCCTCTACAGCAGAAGTAACTCTAGGTCTTCCTTTCCTGTGGCGGTCCTCATGAGAGCCAGTTTCATCATAGCGCTTGATGGGTTTTCGCGACTGCACTTTAAAACTTTCAAGGTTCTTGACATTTTCCGGTTTGACTGACCTTCATGTCTTAAAGTAATGATGGACTGTCATTTATCTTTGCTTATTTGAGCTGTTCTTGCCATAATATGGACTTGGTCTTTTACCAAATAGGTCTATCTTCTGTATACCATCCCTACATTGTCACAACACAACTGATTGGCTGAAATACACTAAGAAGAAATTCCACAAATTAACTTTTAACAAGGCACATCTGTTAATTGAAATCCATTCCAGGTGACTACCTCATGAAGCTGGTTGAGAGAATGACAAGAGTGTGCAAAGCTGTCATCAAGGCAAAGGGTGGCTGCTAAAAGACTTAAAACACTGTTAAACATTAATTTTACTTATTCATTGTGTGATTTCAGAATCATCTTTACAGTGTCTCAACCCCTACATGGTTTTCCTTAGATGTTTCTGTCATTATTTGTGCATATGCCACATCAGAACATATACATAGAGATATAACCTACTATAGAACACACACACATGCACCCTCTACATCAGAGAGGGGTAAACAGTAGCAGCTGGAAAAGCAGTCCTCAGGGAGACATAGACGTGATTTATGAGGAATTGCACCATTTCCAATAACCCACTTCAGTATATATATATATAGAGAGAGAGTGTGTGTGTGTGTGTGTGTGTGTGTGTGTGTGTGTGTGTGTGTGTGTGTGTGTGTGTGTGTGTGTGTGTGTGTGTGTGTGTGTGTGTGTGTGTGTGTGTGTGTGTGTGTGTGTGTGTGTGTGTGTGTGTGTGTGTGTGTGTGTGTGTGTGTAAAAGTGGGTCACAGCTGCCAAAAGGAGCACGTATTGACAATTTTTTATTTTTTATTTTTTCACCTCAGGCAGGGGCTTTCCTTTAGGCATAAGGGGAAATGAGTGTCCTTATTAGCCTTCTCTTTTTAGCAACCCCTCCTGACAACACACACCTCCCAACAACACACCTCCCATGTCTGTGTAATAGGGGTGGGAAATGTATATGGGTGAATGTCAATTGATTCATTTGTCAAATGTGAAATTATGCTGACACGTCACTCGTTGTGTCTCTGCCTCTCTGCCTATATCTCTCTCCTTCTCTACTATGTTCTCTCTCTCTCTCCATCTCTACTATGTTCTCTCTCTCTCTCCATCTCTACTATGTTCTCTCTCTCTCTCTCTCCATCTCTATTATGTTCTCTCTCTCTCTCTCCATCTCTACTATGTTCTCTCTCTCTCTCCATCTCTACTATGTTCTCTCTCTCTCTCCATCTCTACTATGTTCTCTCTCTCTCTCCATCTCTACTATGTTCTCTCTCTCTCTCCATCTCTACTATGTTCTCTCTCTCTCTCTCTCTCCATCTCTACTATGTTCTCTCTCTCTCCATCTCTACTATGTTCTCTCTCTCTCCATCTCTACTATGTTCTCACTCTCTCTCTCTCTCTCTCTCTCTCTCTCTCTCTCTCTCTCTCTCTCTCTCTCTCTCTCTGAGTGTACACAATTGAGCAAGTCGAGTGAGGTTTGCACCCTTTTCTAAACACAGTGTGTCAGTGTGAGGTTCACAGAGACTACCATCACAAAACTGACCTGACATGATGGACATAATTTATTAAACTGACAAATTTATGTCACATACATCAATCTCATCTTCATTAAAAGCACCACCTGTCTCTCTTTGTAATCTTCCTTGTGTATTCAACCATGTAGTAGTAGTAGTAGTAGCAGCAGAGTAGTAGTAGTAGTAGTAGTAGTAGTAGCTGTAGTAGTAGCAGCAGTAGCAGTAGTAGTAGCAGCAGCAGTAGTAGTAGTAGTAGTAGTAGTAGTAGCTGTAGTAGTAGCAGCAGTAGTAGTAGTAGTAGCAGCAGAGTAGTAGTAGTAGCAGCAGAGTAGTAGTAGTAGTAGTAGAAGTAGTAGCTGTAGTAGTAGCAGCAGGGTAGTAGTAGTAGCAGCAGAGTA